>NW_015171550.1:142456-162377 GCF_001447785.1 Gekko japonicus
TCCGCTTTCCCTCCTCCTTTCCTTCTCTCCTTCCCACCTACCAATCTTCCCACCTTTTATCTGCCCTTCATCTTCAGCTATATTTGTCAAGAAACTAGCTTTGCCTAGCAGTTTCTTGGTTTTTCAGAAGCTTTGGCTTTCCTCATATGTTCCCCTGCGAGCACTACGGTCTGGGACGCAACATCTCCTGGCGATGTCAGGTCCCAAAGAGGCCAGGCTGACCGCTACCAGGGCCAGGGCTTTCTCGGTGGCGGCTCCTACCTGGTGGAATGAGCTCCCGGAGGAGATCCGGGCCCTGTGGGACCTTGCGCAGTTCCGCAGGGCCTGTAAGACGGAGCTCTTCCGCCAGGCGTATGAGTTGGAGCCGCCACTACCATCACTACAGTTTCATCATTCCTGGCCCTGGAAGAAGGAATATCACCGTTTTCCAGAACAGATGACGCTGAGCAGGTAGAGCAGTTGTAATAGAAGAAGAAGAAGAGATTGGATTTATACCCCGCCCTTCACTACCCAAAGGTGTCTCAGAGCGGTTTACAAACTCCTTTCCCTCCCCTTCCCCACAACAGAGACCCTGTGAGGTAGGTGGGGCTGAGAGAGCTCTGACAGAAACTGCTCTTTTTCAAGGACAGCTCTTATAAGAACTACGGCTTGCCCAAGGTCGTCCAGCCAGGTGCAAGTGGAGGAATGGGGAATCAAACCCAGTTCTCCCAGATTAGAGTCCGCGCACTTAACCACTACACCAAACTGGCTCTCACACCAAACTGGCTCTCAAAGCTTCAAGCCCAGAGGATGGGGGGGGGGAGCGGGTTTCCACCTCCACACTCCATCTCATCAGCAAAAGGAACCCTGGATGGGGGAAGGTAGATTGCATAATTGTGCCTATGTACAGCTGCAGAGAACGTGTTCACAAGTCTAGCAACACACCTGATTGGTCAGGCCACCTGGCTAGCAACACATTTGATTGGTCATCTAGACTCAGGTAACTTCTGGCAGTTTGGTATAAAGGAAGATTTTCTAGTTTTGTACCTCTTCTAGTCTGGATTCTTGAAAACTTTGAGGCAGGTTGGCCCTTCTGTGGCTGGAACATCTGCTCATGGACTTGTCTCATTCTGCTCAAGAAACATCTGGATTAGAGAACCAAAGCCTTAACTACCTAGATTTTATTATTGTATCATTGCTATTCACTGCTCTTACACTTGTATATTACTGTGCTTTTCTTTTAATAAACCTTATTAATTATCTCCTGTGGTGTTCTTTTGAGGGTTTCAGTTTAAATATAGTACTTCAGCCTTCACTGGTTACAGCTACCAGAGTCAGCGAGGGTTTGAGGGTTTCTCATTGATGGTGAGAAACAATGTCCTTCAAGATCTCTACCTTTCCAACCAGCGCTACCTCTGTCTTGTCAGAATTTAGTTTGTTTGTCCATTCTTAGCTAGTTAACTACAGTGGACAGGCAGTGATTCAGGATCTTTAATGCATCACCAAAAGATTTGGATAAGGAAATATAGAGCTTGGTGTCATCAACATATAGATGACATCCAACACAATAACTATGAATGATCTGAACCAGTGAAATTATTGGTGGGGAAGCACTCACCTTTTCCAGTACCAATCTTTTCCTACCAAAGTGGCTTTCCAATCAAAATGAGATGTTGAACAACCGTTACATTGTAGAGAGAGAAGATTTTATTGTATTTAGCCATAGGCCATTACAAACCACAGACAGAGAAGAGCACAATAAAACACAAAAATTGTATAAAATAAGATACAGCCCAACATTATAAATCCATAAAACCGAGGTTATGAACAGTTAAAACCGAGGTTATGAACAGTTAAAACCGAGGTTATGAACAGTTAATTAATTCACAACATACCCACTAAAATCAGTATTAGCTAGGAGCAGCGTTACATGTATTTGCAGTCTGGCTCCGCATCTCACATAGGTATTTACACAGAAATACACACACTGTAGGGGGAAATGCAAACTGAGTAACAAAACAGTAGATAAATAAAGACGGCTGAAATTCCTTTAAAGGTGAGAGAGAACTGGTAAGAATGGAGAGATCAAGGAAACTCTTGCAGTTTTCCCCTTCTTTTTCTTGGAAATTGACAACTATTCCCATTCCTGAGCTTTTATGTTTTTCTCAACAACCGGTATCAAGCGCTTCTTCCCACTTATGGCTAGAGCCAACAGTAATCTTCCCAATAATCTTCCCAAGTTACCATTCCACCTTTTCCTTATCTTAGTACTCTTTGGTTTAATTCAAACTAAGGTAGGGGGGAAAAATGAAATTACACCCAAAGTGGGACCAGTGGGGCCCATGTGGTTTCCTATATGTTGTATGTTTAACCCCCATATTGTGGTATTCCAAACTGCACAAATCTGAGTTTATATACAGGTTCAAAGTAAGCATGCTGAGTCCTCAAATCTGGGCTGTGATACTTTAACTCAGAATCCCTGGGGTCTTCCACATGTATTATCTACCTTGAGTTAAATGCTTTTGGGAAGGTTTTGTGTGTGTGTGTCAATGCTCCCTCTAAGCTGTGGAGTCTGATGAGCAAAAATTCTACTTTGTGAGCTACTGGCATTAAAGTTGTTAGCGAGCGATTTTGCTACTGCATAAATCAGTTTGCTCTGGAGCCATCCTTCCTGAGCTGAGACCAAAATGTGTGAGCCGGAGGCTAAAAAACTGTGAGCTAGCTCACACTAACTCAGCTTAGAGGGAACACTGGTGTGTGTGTGTGTGTGTGTGTGTGTGTGTGTGTGTGCGTGCGCTTTCCCACAGTGTCATGGTACATCTGTGTACCCCCAGGGGTTTCCCCAGCTTTTCTCTGATCCTTCTAAAACCTGCTTTGCTACAATCTTTTGGGAAAGATCACATTAAAGCCTAGATGGCTGCCATGTCAGTGGGAAAAAGATTTTCTGGCCCACATGGCAGCCATTTTCCTTGACCCTGTCCCCATGTCAGCCATTTCCTCCCCCTCCTAACAAGGGACTTTTTTTATTATTATTTTTTAAAAAAATTAGCACTGGGCTATCACTATATCGATATACCATTGTAACAACAGGAGTAGCAGGTTCTCTGAATTACCAGCTTTCATTTTTAAAAGTTACAGCCCTTTTGCAGATACGAGGAAAAAGGCATTATTTTTGCAAGGCAAGGGGCTTGAGACTTTTTAAAAATGCATAACATAACATAAGAACATAAGAGATGCCAATGTTGAATCAGGCCAAAGGCCCATCCAGTGTCACACAGTGGCCAGAAATACCAGGTGCCATCAGGAGGTCCACCTAGGGTTGCCAAGTCGTTTTCTTGCCGCAGCGGGGCACTCCCGGCTGGCGGCTGGAGTGTGCATGTGCACGCGCCACACACACATCACTCGGATGTTTTCCCTCGGATGACCGTGGCCCCGCCCCCAGCATGCCCGGCGTGGTCACGTCACTTCTGGGTGACGTGCACGTCGGGGTGGGGTTCCCCCCGGGGCCCAATCCACCGGCGGTGGGGAACGGGCCTCTGGGGCGGGGGTTTCCCCGCCCCCCAGGGGGACTTGGCAAGCCTAGGTCCACCAGTGGGGCCAGGACATTAGAAGCCCTCCCACTGTTGACCCCCCCAAGCACCAAGAAGACAGAGCATCACTTGCCCCAGAGCCCAGCTCTGCAAGCTGAGAACTCAGAAAACCTTCTACACCTAGTGTTACAATGGTATATCAATATAATGATATTCTTGTGCCATTTTTTAAAAAAACCCTGCAAAAGCCCATGGTGGCCCAGAGAATGGGGAGGTGGCCACTTCCAGTGGATTAGGGCAGGGAAACCTACCCTGTGGAGGCCCTGTTGTTGCTGTACTACATCTGCAGCTGCACCAGCAGTGTGGAAATGACAAAATCCCACCCCCATGTGGAAGATACTGCACTGGCACACAGGGATACCCCATCCTTCCTGGACTAGATCCATGCTGCACTGCTGTATCCTTCACTTATCCAGTTCACAGAACCCATCAATCCCTCTTTTGCATGATCAAAGAAAGATTCCCATCATGTGCAGGGCTATTTTTGGGCAGGAACGCACAGGAACGGAGTTCCGGCTGGCTTCAGAGTTGGCCACACCCACTACCGCCAAAACCTCTGCGTGCGTGGCTACAGAGGGAAGGCCTGGAGAGCGACCCCCCCCCGGCGACTCCAAGGCGGGTGGGCCAGGGGGGCCTGGAAGGATCAGGGAGGCATTTAAAGGCCTCCACGTGCCTTCCCCAGCCTGTCCAAGAGCTGGCTTGCCCGGGCTCCCCGCAACCGCAGGGCACCCGGGCAAGCCAAGGGAAGGCATGGGGTGTGGCTTAATATACTAATGAGATGCACTATCAGGGGTGTGGCCTAATATGCTAATAGATTTCTGCTGTAGGGTGTGGCCTATTATGCTAATGAGTTCCTGCTGGGTTGCAAAAAAAGCCTTGATCATGTGGATCATCCAACAGTCATTTTAATGGTTCACTTCTAACCACTGCAGCTTCCGTCTATGAAATCAGTATTATATCATCATAGTTCAATAGACAGATCTTTGGTTTCAAAACTGCTAGTAGAGCCCATGGAATTACAACAGCCATTCACTTAAACTACTACGAAAGCACCAATCTGACTTTCTAGCAGTTAGGTTCACAGGTAGATAGGGGTAGGTAGGTTTTGCATTACACCATTCTTCTAATCGTGCTGTGTACAGTCATCATTGCTCTTGCAGCATGCATGCGTTCAGGAGGCAGTACTGTTGAAATGATCAACAGAGGAAAATGCCATATTGCAACCCACAGCTTTTTTTTTTTTTAAAGAAAATCATGCTTTCTACTTACAAGGTTGGGTTTTAGAGTTTTACATCCAAGTTTCAAATTGTAGTCTTTCAGTTTTTAATGTTACCGAGTGGGTGGAAGTTCTGGCACTTCTATGGCCATAATCTTCAAACCACTTAGCCTGGAGACACTCCCATTGGGACTACTCCAGAATAAAGCAGATTAAGTAACTGCAGATATAACATTTGTTGCCAGACTTGCAGACATATCTAGACCTGTGAAAATGGAACCAGGAGGACCGGATTGGGGCACAATTGCTTCCACTGCTGTCCTAATTATCTGGTCCACATCTAGAATTGCAGCAGTTCCACATGAGTTTTCAGCGCCACACTTTGAAGCATGTCAAAGGTCGCAAAGCACATTTCAGAGTGTTCTTGTTGGATCCCTGCTCCCGTATTTGAATCCTCAGCTTTTTCTGTAACTAGACGACACGAAGAAGTCAACGGCCAAAAAAGCCGGAAGGCAGCTAGGCAAACCTTGTACGGGCCTGGTCTTATACAGAGCGGCAGTGATTGTTTTTACGAGATAGCACTGGTTAATGATCGAAAGGAAGCCCACGCTGGAGGCTTATCCTTCCCTACCGCACAGCTTTGCTTTCCCTCACTGCCAGCTGGAGCTAGAGGAGCACAGCAGCCTGGGCTGAAATATGATCCCACTCCAGGTTCAAAGGCAGGGCCTGAAGTGGCCGCGAGTCCCAAAGCCCCTCGCGTCTCTCGCCCGCCGCGGGGTAAAGCCCCCTTCCTTCTTCGCGAGGCGATGCCTCGCGCCGGCCAGTGCCTGCCTAGAGAGGCGAAGGTAAGGAAACGGGGAGGGACGACGAGAAAAAGAAAGGCAGGCTGTGGGTGGCTGGCTCTGCTCTGCTCCGGGAAGGCGAGAGCGAGGGGAGAAAGAGCAGGACGAGGAAGGACTGAGGGGGAGGAGGAGGAGCCTCCCGGGCGGGAGGAGACGCGCGGTACCCCCCCCCCTCCCCCGCGCAGCGGCTTCTGAACGGAGAATGAAGCCGGAGCGGAGACGTTGAGGAGGCAGCCGATTGAGGGACAGGCGACCCAGGTGGGTTGAGGGAGCGCTGTACGCTCCGGGCGCCTCGTGGGTCCGGCAGCAAAGGCTGGGAAGCGAGAGAGCAGCAGCGCTGCAGGAGTGTCTGGGGACTCCCGGGTAGGAGGAGAGAGAGAGAGCGGAGACAGGAGGCAGCCCGGGGCCGCCGGGCACGTGGAGTGGGGGGAACCTCGTCTGGCCAAGGGAGCGGCTGGGGCGGGTGAGCGCCAAGGGAGGCAGAAGTCCTCCTTTGACTTCTAGGCGGCGGGGCGGCTCTTTTGCTGGCCGAGGTCCCCCTGTGCGAGGGAGGAGCTTGCTCTTCCGGGAACGTGTGTGTGTGGGGGGGTCGTCTCCTGAAGAGGTGCGTGTTTCTCTTGCGACCTGCCCGCGGAGGCTCGGGGCAACGGGGGGTGGGGTGGGAAGCGTTGCCTCTTGCCCGCCGCACTCCCGCTTAGGAACCCTCGCGCCGCCGCCGACGCCGCGAAGCTTGCTTCTTGCCGAGGGTGCCCTGCGAAGCCCTTCCCTCCAGTTTGAGAAACGGAGAGGCGGCTGGCTGGCTGAAACAATAGCGGGCTGGTCTCTCTCGCGTTCGCTCTCTCTGTCCCCCTCCCTTGCTCTGATGGGGTCTTTTGGAAAGGAGGGAGGAGACTGGCCGCGGCTCGTTCGGCTTAGCTGAATTTCTTCAGTCCGGCCCGCCCCAGCTCCTCTGCGCCCCCCAGCATTTCATGCTTGGTTTCTGGAGGTCAGTTAAACAATAGCGCGAAGTGATACTGTTCTCTGACTGGGCTTCCTAAGTTTCTGTCTCTTTTCTTTCCAGGGAGAAGCAGGCGTGACCTGTAGGCATCTGAGCCAGGCACCGGGACTGAACAGAAGGAACTGCTGAAGGGACATCTCAGCCTTGGTGGCTTAGGTGACCCGTTGTTAAGAGTTAAACAAGCCGGAGGAGACGGAACTCCTCTCCAGCTCTAGGCATAGTCACTACACAAGGCAGAGAAAGAGCTGAACCCTGCTTTGCCTTTCATATAAGAAAGCCAACAGCTGAAGACTATCACAGGGCTGATTTGTATGTGTAAGGCTTTGATCCTTTTGGCACAGGTGACAGTTTTCAAGGGGAGAGTTGTGCTAATTGCCCCAAGTTGTTAAGCTCTGGAGAAGTCTCTGCTTCAAGTTCTCATGAAACAACGTCTTGATGAAAGGATTTCCCTGCATTTTCCTCCTTCTAGGAAGGGCTAATCAAGAAAGGAACGGTACGCTTCCATTGCTCTGTGAAAGCTGGAGTGGGAGAAATCAAAGTAGGTGCTGCAAAAATGCAATGTGTCAGGCTTCGGAGAATCAGCAGTGTCTGTTTGGAATCATTCTCTAGCATCTGAGGGCACTTTCACGCCTCCCACTAAACCTTCCTTCACTTTTTTGTGTTCTCTGCTTGTGTTTCTAACTCCTACCAAAATATTCTTTTCTGGAAATACAAAGCCACCGTGTTTGGCAGCAGAAGATAGAAGAATAAGTAAGAGAGAAAGTGGGAAAGAGAGTGATGCCCTTTTATCTTCTCCCTTTTACAAAGATGAGGTGCCTTCTGCTGGAGCTGACATCTCTTCTGCTACTGGGTAAGAGGCCGCCTGTCTCTATGAGCAAGCGCTGGGAAGTTTAACTCACCATTAGTTTTTCTCTTTCCAGCACTGCTTTCTTTAAGCAAGGCTTGCTTTTATTGTGAGGCATTAAGTTTTTCTGAATACTTTCAACGTAGATGAAATTGTATGTTCTTCCTCCAAAACAGATGTCATAGCCTCTGCCAGTGATCAGACTGGAGCAAAGAGGGAACAGTTACCTTCCCATGATTAACTAGCTTAATTATGGTACAGCTGATGCCTTGTGCAGCAGGTTTATGGTCCCTTCGGCATGTTCCCTGGTCCCTTTACTGTTGTGTCTTAAGCAGAATTGTATCTGGATGTGAATCTAGAACAGATACACCTTGACTAGACTTGAGTTTAGTCAGTCTTTTGTGATGATACTGAAGGAAGTATTTGAATGTTGAAGGCACATGTGTAGAGCCAGTGGGTAATGGAAGGGCTGGACACCCCAGCTTTGCTGAGGAAAAAGGGTTTTGGACTCCAGTATGATCATGGCAGGTGGGTGGCACACATTTGCAGTAAAGGCAGTTTAAAAGCTATTTAGTGGATGAACTAGATTGAACAACAAGTTTAGTCCACAGATATGTGTTGGAACAATTTTAAAGCACCATAAGACTTAGTGCTTGTTTTTGTGTTAATCAGCTATCATCAGAACCCCTCTGGGATATTTTTGCAAGGGCAGAGGTGGAGATTTGGCAAACTTCCAGTTTGGGGAACTAGACACGAACTCTCTAGATACTATATTCTTCACTGCCATCCATCCAGAGCTTTGTAGTGTTGCTTGCATGTGTTTTAAACAGCTGCTGTCCATCTCCCAGAAGTTACTTTTGGTAGATAAGATCAGTGTATGTATGTAGTTCTGTAAAATACGTTTTGTGAAGCACGTTGAGAACCTTTTGAATGGAAGATGCTTGCAGCTATTGTATTTGATTCTTCTTAAACACATACAAGTTAATGACAACATCCTGTGTGTCTCAGTTAAGATTTATGTGACTAGCCTGGCTTGTTGAATAAAACAGGAGCATTTTGTGTGTGTGGGAAACTGGCTTAAAGGAGACAAAAGGCTTGTTCTGTGTTGATCAGTTAGTTCCTCTGCTTCAATGGAAAATAATAATTTAAACCCCCCCCCCCAAGCATCTAAATGTGTGAGGGACAGTACACAAAGCAGTGAATGTGTATTTTGTCATCTTTGGCTTAAGGCACCCTTGCAGCTGATTACTTGCCTGCAACCTCATGGCATGTGACTGTTCCTTATGGCAGAATAGCTTCCTAGGCCCACCACTCAAGACACCTGCTGATAGGTGGATGCATACAAGTGGCAGCCCAATAACCTGTTTTGTGAGGAGGTACTGCCCATATTTATTTGCAAGACTGTTAAAAGATTAGTGTTATTCTGAACAAGGGAAGCTGATTTCTTGTAAAGTCAACACTTGTGTGTGGCTCTTCAGAAAGTAAGAAACAAGGGTAAAAGTAAATTAGTATGAACAAATACAGAGTACCAGTAAGAAAGTGGCTAACATGGTTGCTCCTATCTTCTGATTTTATCTGAGAGAGAACCTGTAAGAGATGTTAGCAGAGTCGAAAATAATTTACAAGACTTTATTCCAGCAGAAGTTGTCCTCAAAGGTAGATTTGTGCCACCATCCTTTTTTTTTTTGGTTTGCTGTAAGAGACTAATGCAATTATCTCTCTGGAATTACTTCCATCTTCATGCGCATAGGATTGAATCTTGAAGCATAACCTACCAACAGGAGCTACTGTATGCTGAGAATTGACATGGATGAATGAGAAATACTGATTGAGTAAACGTTACATGCTGGAGAACTAAATCATCTTGGCTTAAAGACAATTTTATTGCAAACAGTGTATTCCTAATATGGTATGAATGCTTTTCTAGTTCTCCTTTTAAAGTCAGTATGACAGCATAACAGTAGAGGGCTCTCTGTTGCCAGAGGTTCTGTCTTTCAGGGGGAAATACAGCGGTGGACCTGACAACGGTTTTTCAAAACACTTCAATATTGGCCCCAATGTCCTGGCTAGATGCCAGCCTTGTCAATGCCTTTCTCTAATTGCTTCAGTAAAAGCAAACATTTATTTTTGAATTTTTAATCAACCAATGAGAAGGGAGCACTCACTGGAGAAGACCCTGATGCTGGGAAAGATTGAAGGTCAAAGAAGACGGGGACGGCAAAGGATGAGATGGTTAGACAGTATCATAGATGCAATGAACATGAAGTTGAGCAAACTTCAGAGGACGGCGTAAGACAGGAAGGCCTGGCATGATCTGGTCCATGGGGTCGTGAAGAGTCGGACTCGACTGTGCGACTGAACAGCAAAATCAACCTGTTGTGTAAACTGTATCAGCCCTCTGCAGAAATGTCAGCTTCACTCCCACCCCCAAAATTAATGCTGTTGGTGATATGTGTGATATAGAATGAGGGTATATCTTCTCTCCCACTTTCACAGGACTGTTCTTGTTTCCTCAGACATTTTTGCCTGGTGTGCTAAGCTGATGATTTAAATTATAAGCAGATCTGGCAATGCCTTGAAAGTTTTGATGTGTTTAAAAGCCCTAAGCTATTCAAAAGTCATTCAGGGTGGTGTATCTGTAGACAACTAGATTTAAATTGCTAAAAAAGAGTAGTGTGGAGTCAGAAGTTTCATCTTGTTCTGTGAGCAGTAAATTATCACAGCTATAAATTAGATGAGACCTGAGAAGTCTTCATTAGACAAACTTTTTTTCAACCCCTCATCAACAGTATGGAAGGGATGGTACTGAGGATAAAAATGGCCTACATTAATGAACTCTTGTAAAAATTACCAGACACTAATATGTGTGAAATACTTTGAACACTAGATGGTCTGCATGGCCCCTTCCAACTCTGTGATTCTAACCCGAAGTATTCTTAAGGGTGCTGGAAGGACCATCTCCTCCCATACTATCCAGCTCCTCAGTTAAGGGCCCCGGTCACACAGCAAAGTTGTCGCGGGAGAGGCACGGATGGTGGGCGGATTATCCGGGTGCGATCACACCCCCAACATCTGGGAAGAGGAGCGCACCCGTGGCTTACTGCCGGAAATGCGCATTTAAAAAGTAGTACCTCCAAAGTACTAGTAAACGTTTGCCACGGGCTGCCTCCAGACTCCCGTAGTGTGATGCGCCGGCGCGCGGCATTCCCCTCCGGTCCCTCGTTTATCTGCTGGTGCTAAGGGAAGGACCTGTGGTGTGCCGCGGCGTGTCTGATCGCGTAATTGCGGATCAAACTGCGCCAGGGCAATTAGCCACGCCTCCCCCCTGCGATATCCGGCCTGTGTGACCGGGGCCCAGGTCTGCCTTTCAAGTCCTACTTTCTGTGCCCCTGTTTTTAGAGGTGAGGCAGATGGCGATTAGAGACAGGGCATTTTCTGTGGTGGCACCTTGCCCTTGGAATGTCCTCCCCCTTGAGATTTGCCTGGTACTTGGTTTACTTTCTTTTAGGTGCCAGGCTTTTAATTAGTACTTTAATCACCTTTTTAATGTTCTGCTTGTGTTTTAAGGATAATTTTATGCTGCTTGTGTTTTAATATTGCAGTTTCTAATTGTAAGCCATCTTGAGCGGGACTCTGAAGAGGCAGCATTGAAATATTCTAAATAAATAACTAAATATTGTATTAGAATTGCTGAAATAATGTCAGCAGTTTAAAAAGTGAGGATAAAACAGAACTCAGAGTGTAATCATTGGAGAAGTCAAGGGGAAAAACTCAGCGGCACACAGATTGAAAAGTCTCATCTGGCATGTGGGTATCATTTAGAGAGTACCCCTGGGTTTCTTTTCCTCATGTTGGTTTGGTTTCAGCGCTTTAAGCAAGTGATGCTACATTGAGCCAAGTATATAATGGGGAGAGGTAGTGTAGAGTATTGTAAATAACCCACCTGCTGTAATGAGACTGCTAATGTTCTTCCAGGTGCTAGTAGGTTTGTGTTTCTAAGATTTACTTGCTTCCTCCAAAGGTGCAAAGCCTGATACTAATATCTGCTGCATAATATGTAGGAAACAGAATATAATAGTCTTGTAGAAAGTTATAGGGCTCATTTCCTTGACTATTTTATGAACAGTTTTCCTGTTTCTTTTAAATTACTAGACTCCAACTAGTGACTGAATACCAAAGGGCTGTAAATTGTATTGTGAACATATGCACAAAAAGATTGTGTGAATTTCTGTGTTAGCCTTTTTGCTTCTTGTTCTCTTGTTGGTTTATATTTGCTGCTTTTAGGTGGATGTAATATATATGTATGGAGGGTGTGCTTGTAGAAGCTGCGGCATTGTCCATTGACAACTGGAGTTGTCCAATTGATGCTATTGAATTTGAAGGTTTATAGGCTTGAATTCAAATGCTGGTCCAGCCATAGGACCATAGACAAATCATTGTTGTCCAAAGGAGGTAAGATGCTACCTTATAATTAATCAGACTAATGGTCTGCTCTGATTGGTAACAACAGAGTCTAAGGCAGCTGAATCTTTACTGGGTATACTGTTCATATGAGTAGCCATGTTGGTCTGAAGCAACAGAACAAAGTTTAAGTTCAGTGGCACCTTTAAGATCCACAGAGTTTAATTCTGGGTATAAGCTTTTGTGTGCATGCAGAAGTGTGCATGCACATGAAAGCTTATACCCAGAATTAAACTTTGTGGGTCTTAAAGGTGCCACTGGATTCAAACTGGGTATGCTATTATTTGAGATACTTAGCTGTTTGTTTCCCCAAAACAGAACAACGCTACATGAAAAAAATTAACAAGAGATAAAATTGGTAGCCTAGGACCTTATGTGTACAAAGTCTGTGCTCTTCCGTGGAGTTCTTTGGTTTCCCCTGAAAGGAATATCAGCAGCTTACTCCTTATGAGGCTGAATGAGATGTTTGCTATATTGCTGTCTTAAAAGTGTTCTAGATATGATTGATCATAATAGTCTTGCAACTCAAGAAATTGTTCTGTGTGGATATATGCATCAAGGTCTTTGCTGCTTCTCCTGAAGCTCTGAGTTTCTTGGAGAGCTGCTGATCTAATACAGTAATATGTTCCAGGTACCATTTGGTTTTGCATATGGATGATCCTGAGTGTGCTTGTGTTCCTTTTTGTGTGCTTCGGATTGTATTCTATCACAACACGTGCCTCAGTAAGAACCAAGCTAGTGGAGCATGGTATTGCCTACTAGTGAAGGCAAGCAGTTGGTTTGTCTAACCTTTATGTAAAAAGCTGCAGTTTAGAAATAGTGACACATTGATGCTTCTGGGCAGTACACGATCATTGGGATTTTTTTTGCCTGAATTCAGTTTATAAATGCTAGAGGTGCTACAGCTTAAGTCTAGCTGGAAGTCATACCCTTTGCTTTGAAACCTGGAGCCCTGGTTCTGTCAACTCACAGCGCTTTGAAGCTGCTCTTTTCTTTGTATTTTCCAGGACAGAGATGGAACATTGAAACCAGTCTCTGGAGTTAAGCCTTAGTGAATTCTCATGCTTGCCATTCCACTGGAGGTTTTTGAGCTACTTCTTGACTATTCTCGTTTGAAAAAGTTTGTTCTGATACTGGAGACTAAGCAGGAAATGGGATACCAATAGGGAAGGTTACTGCCCGGTCCTAGTGATATTTTTATTGAAGTCCATGAGACTAGATCAGTAGGAAGTATTCTGCTGATAACCTTCTTGCTCCAACCTCACTTGTTTCCCCATTCATATTAATCCTGGAGACTTCTGCCCTTGTGTTGTGGTAACTGGTGTTTTCAGTATTATGTTATGACAGATATGTCATCCCCAGTCTTTCCCTTACATAACACTATGTTCGACTAACGGCAAGAGAAGTAGATGCTGGGAAGGAGTTGGAAAAACCCCCAGAAATTCTGTTTTGTGTCAGAAAAGCTGCTGAAAGATTAGAGCTTGGGAGCTTCCAAAGCAGAAGTTTTAAGGAGATTTTTTTTTAACTGACATGGCTTGCTTCTGCAAACTACACTGTACATCTATACAAACAGTTGCCTAGGAAGAGTAAGATAGAAGGCTACTCAGCCTAACAATAAGCTAATGAATAAGCACTCTGACATACCTTCTGTGGTGCAATGAAAATTCTGATGTTACCCGGTTTCTAGGCTGCCTCCCTCTTCCTCCTAGTTCTTGTGCCAGACAAGTATGTGTTGTCTAGGAGGCGGGAACCTTCCCAGACAGCACTGCTTTGTCATGATTGACCTGTCAGTTTGCATCAAGGTCATACAGGATCTTGAGACATTGTCTTTCATGAATTGCAGTACTATGCATGCTTTTGCCTTTTTAAATCACTGAAGATGCTGCAGTTAACATAATCTCTTGTGTGTGTTTTCACTCTGTGTTTGTATTGGCACTTATCCCCCTTTGTGTCTCCAATACAGTGTTCTTGGGTACTTGTTGGCAAAGTGTTTTTGGAGAGGCTTTATCAGCTGTTGTTTATCAAATGTAGCAAATCTCAATTGAATGTTTTTCCAGGTTAAAATTTATGTTGAAGGGGGTGGAGTTCACTGTTTTCTCATCTTTCTGGCACAACTGAATGTATCTGGCTTAGCTTTGGCAAGTGCTCCATTTTCAGAAATACAAGGATAAGTGTATTTCAGATAAATGCATTAGGAAGCTTGTCATGATTTCAGGAAAGAGATTGTTGCCCATCTAGTAAACGTTCAAGGTTACATGTTCTATAATTCAAGAATTTATAATTAGCACAATAGGTGTTTTAAAGGAGGAATGGTCTCTTTCCTGCCCTTTAATATGTATATGAGGACACACTGTGCAGATAATGAGCTAAAATGAGGTCATCTCCTGGGACAGTCTTGGATCTTGTTTTTCACTTCATTGTAAGCCTGCAGTCTCGGTTTTTGCTTTTTCTGGTCATGGTGGAAGACAGGATATAAGGGAGTCAGC
This sequence comes from Gekko japonicus, assembly GCF_001447785.1. Taxonomy (NCBI): domain Eukaryota; kingdom Metazoa; phylum Chordata; class Lepidosauria; order Squamata; family Gekkonidae; genus Gekko; species Gekko japonicus. The sequence goes on from NW_015171550.1 coordinate 156,872, forward strand.
TGAGCTGCCTCAGGCAAACAGAAGACTACTCAGCCTCCCTCTAAAATCAAAATCTAGACATAGTAATGATGGATCTATGACCTAGTGTGTTGTGATGTGTTAGAGAGTTGGATTAGGATTTGGGAGAGCCAGGTTTGAATCCCTGCTCTTCCATGGTAACTTTCTAGATGGCCTTGGGTGAGACATACCCTCTCAGCCTAACCTACTGCACTGTTTTCATGAGGGTAAAATGGAGGAGAGGAGAAAGATGCAAGCTGCATTTGATGCCCCTTGGAGAGAAAGGTGGGGTTTAAATCAAATAAAAATAAAATCTCACCACCAGTGGGTAGTATTACCTTTTCTGATGCCAGTGTGAATGAACAATACATGCCACATTCTGTTTTTAAATTACACAGGCAGAGGAAGATTGGAGGTAGAGAAATGGAATCCATTACATACGGCTTCTGACAGAACTGCTTCTCATTTGTCACCTTGAGATTTGGCTGGGTTATGGTGCACTTTGCTTGAACTTACCTGATGGAAAGTTGCAGGATTGATTCTCCCCCCCTTTACCAGCTTTGCTGTGAAAGTTGTGGCTGTTTGGAACAGCTGTCACTTGTTTCTTCATGATCTTCTCTTAAACGTGATAGGGAAATAAATGTATTTGCTCAGTGAATTCATTAAGAGTTGTGAATGTCAGATACTGGTTTGGACATAGGAACTTGCTGATATGTAGGTAAGGTGAATATCACTCAGAGCCAGTTTGGTGTAGTAGTTAAGTACGTGAACTCTACCCTGGGAGAACAGGGTTTGATTCCCCACTCCTCCACTTGCACCTGCTGGATGACCTTGGGCAAGCCATAGTTCTGATAAGAGCTGCTCTTGAATAAGAGCAGTTTCTGTCAGAGTTCTCTCAGCCCCACCTATCTCACAGGGTGTCTGTTGTGGGAAGGGGAAGGGAAAGAAGTTTGTAAGCCGCTCTGAGACTTCCTTGGGTAGTGAAGGGCAGAGTAAAAATCCAATCTCCTCCTCCTCTTCTCTTGGGTAGTGAAGGGCGGGGTTTAATCCAATCTCCTCCTCCTCCTCCTCCTTCACTTAGGTGTTAATCAGATACTTTGATAAGGTTGGCTAGATTTGAGTCCAGTAGCACCTTAAGAGACCAACACGATTTTGTGAGTCTAAGCTTTTGTGAGTCTAAGCTTCCTTCATCAGATATGAGTTGGAATGGAGATCTGAGTCCTTACATCCCAGTCACAAGGTGCAGAAGTGCAATGTGTATTGTAATCAGCTTGATTAGAGCAAATGGGAGATGTTTGGGGGCTCTAATCAAGCTCATTGCAGTGTGCATTGTACCTAGGGTTGCCAGGTCCCCTCGTTGCTCTGGCGAGGGGATTCGGGGGGCATTTGGGGGGTGGGCGGCAAAGTGGGGGCAAAGCTCTGCTTTTTAGGCAAACTCTGTGGTAAAAATTGCCTCAAACCATAGAGTTTTGCCCCAAAAGCAGAGTGTTGTCCCCCAATGTCATGAACACGCTATGTCACTTCTGGGAAATGTCAGTACATCGCACATGGTGTTGGGTGGGGGAAATTGTCTCCTGCCAGCCAACTGGCTGGTAGTGGGCAGGAGCCCACAAAAGCAGGGAATCCCCGGTCTCCACCTGGGGAATGGGAACCCTAATTGTACCTCTGCATCCTGAGTTCCTTCTTCGCAACACCCCGCCCCCCTTCTGACTGCGATGTAAGGACTCAGATCTCTCAATTCCATCTTGTATCTGATGAAGGGAGCTTTGACTGGTGGAAGCTCATACCCTGGAAATCTTGTTGCGCTCTAAGGTGTTCCTGGAATCTACTGTAGACCAACAGAGCTATCCGCTGAAACTATCTGGTATGGTTGTTGTACCTTCCTTTTTTTGTGTGTGGGGCTCTGAGAAGGACCAAGTTCATTTGTTTAACTTCATTTATAGTCTGTTTCTCTCTGAGTCTCATTTTCCTAATCAGGAAAGTGTCTGTTGGGTTGAGTGTGGTAGCAGAGGAAAAGAAATTGTATCACCAGACAAGCAGTTAGGTAGCACAGAGAAAGTTGAGGATGGTGCCTGAGGATTTCTCTCATCATGTGGATGAGAAAGGATAGTGGAATAACCAGTGCCTAGGATATGAAGTTGGAATGTGCCCAAACATCCAGCTGCTACCAGTGGAAGGCCTGCAAGTCAGTTGAGGATAGCCTCCGGTAATGGTGGCAGGAGCAGCAGCTTCCATTCATGCTTTTGAGAAACTTGAACAAAGCCGCATCTGTTAAGGCAGAAGATGCTGAGGAACAGTGAATTACAGTAATAATTCCTATAAAGTTGTTTCATTATAGCACTGTTTGATCTGAGTGGTTTTTAAAAAAATAAAATGGGGGGATGGGCAGTGGCTCTGTGGTGTGATCAGCACAGCCAGAAATAAATGTGGTTAAGCCAAAAGCAGTGTATCACTGCTGTGGAAAGGATGTCCGCCTCTCAGCTAAAGACCTGCATGGTTGAGGGCTGTGGCTGAGCTGAGGAGGCAGCCACACCTCTTCCAAAAGGAAGGCTCAATGTGTAAAGCAATCCAGAGAGGCTTCTGAATGCTCCAGCCTATCAGGGCCAGTCAGCTGGTGACTGGCACCGCTTCCAGTTGATACCTCATATGTCACACGTATGTAAGAAATGGCGATACTGTGACCACATTTCCCCTAGAATTAATGGTATCAGTACCTCTCACAGAGCTGTTTCACTTAGCATTCTCTTTTTAGGAACATAACCATAATATTAATAGAGGTGTTGCTCTATATATCCATCTCAGAGCTGATATGGTGTGCGGTGCCAGTTCTGTGGCTGTTGCCATACTCCTTGCAGGTGGATCACCTCCAGTTGCCTTATCCTGTGTAAGGTTGTTCACACTGTTGGGCTGAGTTAACAAGCCTTTACCTCGCTTTTGTGTTTATGCAAGTAGCAGAGCATTAAATGTGTCAAGGATATGCACGTAACCGTAGTCAAACTACCTTTATCTGCCCCCCCCCCGAGCTTTCCTTTCTCCAACAGCAGCCTATATCTGGGAAAACTATGGCCAAGTTGTGTGCCGCTGGGCCAGCCCCCACTTTCATGGTAGGAAATTTGGAAGAACTTGTGGGGACACCTCACTCTACCCCATATTCCCCTTCTTGCACTGTTTCCTCTTCCCCTCCTCCTGGCAATCCCCATATCCTCCTCCCTTTCCCTGCCTCATTCCCTCTTTCTCAGCCATTCACCAATCTACCTTTTATCTGCCTCCCATCTTCAGTCGTATTTATAATTTATTTCATTTATATTCTACTTTTCTTCATATTGGGGACCAAAGCAGCTTACATGGTTCTCCTCTTTTTTTTTATCGTCACAACAACCCTGTGAGATAGGTTGGGCTGAAAGTATGCAACTTGCTCAGGGTAAACTAGTGAGCTTTCATGGCAGACTGGTCATTTGAAGCTGGGTCTCCCAAATCCTGTTCTGAAGCTCTAACTGACCACACTGTCTTTTATGGGGTGGCTGCTTTTGAAGAGTAGCAAGCTGCCACACCTGGGTGAGTCATGCAAGTCAGGTAGTAATAAGTAACCCCTTGGTTGCTGCCAGGCCTGTCTCCAATGAGTCCTTCTACAAAGGCCTGACTTTTACTTCTGAAAGCCAAGCCTGGAACTCTGGCAGGACTGGTGTGGTTTCCTAGCAACGGCCATGGAGGGTATCTCTTTCTTAAAGCTAGAGATGTTCCTTTTATCATATTGAGATTTTTTTTAAAAAAAAAACACAAGTATTTTAAAAAAAGATGTCATGTTTTTCTGTGAACCTGGGGCATTTTTCTGGTTTGTAGAAAGATCTGTCTTGTCTGTTTGTAGTTCTCGTCTCTGGATGTGCACGTGTGTGATTAAAAACACACACACACACACAACTGGAGACCTGCAAAAAACTTGTGGGGAAGGTGTATCCCATCCCCTCATTTTTGCTTCCTTCTATCTCCCCCCTTCTCTAACAGTCTTCCCCATCCCTCTTCGCGTCTCTGTCAGTCTACTGCTTTCTACCCCCTCTCCTCATTCTATCCCCATCTTGACCTCCTCTTGGGCAGCTACGACTGCCCTTGATCTGCGATGGGGTGTTTGGGAGCCTCCACATCACAGCCAACCATGGTGAAGATCCTGGAGGCTGCTCAGGTAAGTAATCTGTGTGTGGGCAGACAATGTAATTGTTGAGGGAGGATTTAAACCCCATATATATATATTTATATTTAAGTTTTAAGATTTTTCTCCAAACCTCTGGGCGTTCCCAAGTTTGGAAAAACATCTCCTTTGTCAGTGTTGGCCTGATCTGTAGATTTAGATATCTGCAGGCTGAATCACACTTGACTATTAGAATACAGAAGTGGCGACCTGCAAGAAACTTGTGGAGAGGGTGCATCCCTTCCCCCTCTTTGCTTCCTTCCCATTTCCCCATCTTTCTCTCCCTCCCCTTATCTGTTAACCTACCCTCAGCTCTTTTGCCCCCCACTCCTTCTCCATCGATTGATCCCTCCCCTTTTCTATAAACCTTCCCTCCCTATTTCACTCCTTCTCCCATTCCCCTTATCTGTCAACCTAACCTCCATCTCTTTTGCTCCCCCCTTTTCTCCATCAGTCTAGCCAACCCTTGCCGCTCTCCCCACCTACCATCCACCTCTGGCTCTTCACTCACCCCCACCTTTACAGCTCTCCCCATCTACAGGCACTCCACTATCCCCCACACCATTGGCATTCACTCACCCCCACCCTTGCTGCTCTTCCTACCTACCTTCCAGCTGGTTAGGTGGGGGAGAGTGGCGAAGATTTCTTCCCAATGCAGTGTGAGGGCGAGATGTGAAAGTTGCAGGAGGGGAAATTGCATCCCCTCACTTCTCTTGCTAGGTCTGCTTTGGCCTCTGGGATGCCGCACTGCTGCCGGGGGCCAGCATGGCTCCTGTCCTGCCACGCCAATGCTGCTGGGCTCAGCACAGCTCCCAGCCTGCCACGTTGCCTCAGGTGGTTCGTTCTCTGTACTTGTGCAGAGAACACTTTTTATTGGGGGGGAGAAATTAAACCCCCCCACACACACTTTTTTTGAAGTCAGATTTTTTCTGCAAACACAGGGAGTTCCTCAGGTTTGCAGAAATGTGTTTAGCCTCGATGTGGCCCTGATCCATGGATTTTGGTGTCTACAGATGGGGGCCACACATTGCTAATAGTATATAAACAAGTGGAGGCCCATCTTCCCCCCATTTCTTGCAGCTCCCAGGCTCCCCTGCACCATCATGCTGTCTTCCCTCCCCCCACTTCTCTCTGCAGCTCATCCAGAGCTGCTCCGGGTGAGCCAGCCAAGGCTCCCCCCACGCCACTGTTCTTGGCAGCTTGCCCAGAGCTGTTCTGGGCAGGCCCACCAATGCTTTGTCCTTTCTCTCTCTGCTCTCAGCAACACACCCAGAGTTGCTCCAAGTAAGCCAGCTGAGCCCCCCCCCCTTTTCAGCAGCTCACCTG
>NW_015171550.1:162395-172443 GCF_001447785.1 Gekko japonicus
GTGGCTGCCCCCCCCCCCCCCCGGCTGCTCTTGGTGGCTTGCCTGGAGATGCTCTGTGCCTGCCAAGGCTCCACCCCCCCCTGGCAGTTACAAGGCTCTGTTGCACCAGGCCCCTCTCCAGCTGCTCCACGGTAAGGTCATTTTATGCGCATGTGCAAACAATGCTTTTTATTGGGTGGGGGAATTTAAACCCTCTTAATGGTTTTTTAAAAACTGTTTAGATTTTTCTGCAAACCTAGGGAGTCACCCAAGTTTTTAGAAAAACCTGTTTGGGGCAACTGTGCCCCCAGCCTGTGGATTTAGGTATCCACAGATAGGAGTCACACTTGGGAATTAGAATAATAGATGATATATAAATAACTGCAAGGGGAAGAAACTGCTGGCTTTCCTGTTACCGAACTGAGGTACTTCATGTTGAAAAGAGTTGCCACCTTTGAAGCACTCAGTGCAGTGCAACACATAAGAAGAGCCTTGTTGGATCAGACCAGTGGTCCCTCTAGTCCAGCATCTTGTCTCACACAGTGACCAACCAGTTCCTCTGGATGGCAAACAGGCTGTAGAGACCGAAGCTTTCCCCGATGTTACCTCCTGGCTTTGGGATTCAGAAGCTTAGTGCCTCTGAATGTGGAGGTTCTCCTCAGTCACCGTGGCTAGTAGCCACTGATAGACTTATTCTCCGTTTTGGCCAAAAAATTCTGTTCTGGTTGGACTACAAGGGATACTTGTTGCAGATCCTTCCACTCTGGGTCTGTTCTTTGGGATTCTTGCGTGCACCTTACCTCTTGCTGCAGAGAGAAAGTTAGGAGTGATGGGGGTTTACTGCATTTGTTTGATCAAAGAGATGAACAAGAGCCAGAGACTTGCATTTGGATTGAGAATTTTCCCCAGTAAATAAGGAATGGTATCTGAAGCTGCACTGGTGCTGAGCAGATACCAACTGAAGTATCAGAATAATGCAGCTTTCAAGCTTGTGCAAAAGATGAAAGTTACAATGAATGTAACTAGCTAGATGGATGGAGATGCAGGGAAGACATCCTGCTCTCATGTTGCTAAGATGGAGAAACCTGGCATTGTGTGGAGAGCGAGGGAGAAGCAGGAAGGAAGGAAACTTTCCCTAAGAGTAGCAATCTGCACATCAAAGGGATAGCATCAGAGAGTAGTAAATGAACAGCTGACCTATCGGTCTTGATTATGGCCATAAAGAGAATGGCATGCTGCATCCATTATTAAATTAGATGAGGAGTTGGGAAGGGGCCATAGTTCAATGCTACAGCATCTACTCTGCATGCAGAAGGTCCCAGGTTCAATCTCTCTATCTTTAGTTAAAAGGATCTGAAAGTAGGTGACAGGCCTTACCTGAGACCCCGGAGAGCCACTACCGGTCAGAGTGGACAGTACTGACCTTGATAGGACAGTGGTCTGACTCAGTATAAGGCAGCTTCATATATGTTCATGCTTAGATTTTAACTAGCCTCATCTCAATCCATATTCTGTTGTGACCCACTCTGAGCCCACTTGCAGGGAAGGGCAGGATAGAAATTAAATAAATAAGATATTCACCACAAACAGACTTCAAATGTAATGTTGGTTCTGTGTTCCTTTCTACAAGACTCTCCAATGTCTCCCTTTTTAATTTTTCGAATTGGGTGTTCTGAGGGAAAAAATGAAAGTGACTGTATAAATTTTCAAAATTACCTCTTAATGAGGGAGAAACTATTTCTTAACCTTTGTGCTCTGCAACACTTAACTATAAATCTGGTGGGAGCAACATTGACCTTTAGTTTATACTGTAGTTTTGGAGACCTGGTGAAACCTGTACACTTAGTTTGCAGTGGGTTGCTTTATGCCCCTTTATTAGCCCTTTATTCTCTCCATTGTTGCGATTTATTTATATGCCCTTTTAAAAGAAGGCTTGTGAACCCTGCTTTTATCTCTCCCTCTGACAATCCTGGCCTTGTTGCCTTATTTTATTCTCATGATTCAACTTGCGAGTGTACTCTAGTGGGTAATTTCCTCTGCAATATAGTTGCTGATCTGAACACCATGAAGTTGTAGAGCAGACAGACTTTTCTTAATTCAGCCTCAGTGTTGTGTGAATTCACCATTTTAAATTGTAAGAGTAGGACTTGAGAAACAGCTTTTAAACTTTGTCTGGAAAACAGCAGGTAGGAATGTAAATGGGTTAAGAATCTCTCCCTTATAATAATTGAATAGCAACGTTCTATTTCGCAACATTCTAAATTTGGCCCCTTTACTGTTAGGCCGGAAAACCTTTAGTGTTAGGCTGAAAAAACTGCCACTCGGAAGACACTGGCTGGGTTCATTGGCTGCTTTGTGCAGTCCCGGCCAGCGTTCCAAGGTCATTTACATATGGAAGCTGATTGGACTATACTCCATTCCACACCTCAAACTCACCCCCCCCGCAAGACAGTTGGAATTTTCAGTTGGGAGAGGAGAATGATGTCAGCTGCCCTTTCCCTAGGCAGAGGCTGTGGGGGCGGGATTGTAAAACTTAAGACAGACATTCAGATAAAGGTTGGCTGATGGAAACTTCCAGGATATTTTAGGGATGAAGCCTGCTGAGGGTGGGGTCTGAGGAGGAGGAAGAGGGGGACCTCAGACAGATACAATGCCATACTGCCCACACTCCAGACAAGCTGTTGCCAGTCTCCAGGTGACAGCTGGAGAGATCTTAAAGCTCTGGTGCTAATTCAAATTGTTGCGAGTAGTGTTCTGGAAAATCTTTAGGAATTGTTTGGTGCATTTACGATGGGGCTCCTGGGGAACTATTGATGCCAATCTTGGCCCAGCAGCCATCAAACCATTCTCTTCAACCCCCTGCTGTGCAGCTGACTTCCCCCTAGGGTTGCCAATCTCCAGGTGGGACCTGGAGATCTCCCACTGCTACAATTGATCTCCAGATGACAGAGATCAGTTCCCCTAGAGAAAATGACTGCTTTAGGAGGGTAGACCCTATGACATTATACCTGCTGAGTCCTTCCGCCCCCCCCCGCCCAATGCTGCCCTCTACAGAATCCACCCCCCAAACCTCCAGGTATTTCCCTCCTTAGAGCTGGCAACCCTACATTCCCCTCAGTGCCTGTTGGGAGTGGGTGGGGGGGATGACTTTTACCAGTACCATTTGCACAAGTCAAAAACAGGAATTCAAATGACCTGCTGGTCTTTTCAGTATTTATAAAAGATAATGACGTCAGTGCCACCAACAAACACTTATAAGAAACAGTCAATGTTTTACGCAAAATGGGTAGATTTCATTGAGGCGACTTTAGATAAATCCATAGTCCCAACATCCTCTGTCCCACAACGTTATAAAGAAATAATTGCACTTTTTTGAGATATTTGTCAACGAGGAAATAGATAAGAGTTATTGAAAATAATTGTTAAGTCGTTGTTAACATATGGTTTGTTAGTTAAAGTTTATCATATTGAATTTGTGTATATGATAACGTTGATTTGACACTATTTTTATTTGTAACGCTGCGTTATGTTATAGTTGAAAATTTAATAAAAATTATTAAAATAGAGTAGCTTGCACAGCCCACAGAAGACCCAGGTAAAGATAACAAAAGATAATTTTCTCAAAAGACTCAAAGATCTAGGAAGGCTCTGTGAAATGGCCTTCAGTGTCTCCCTGTGCAAAAAGAAATGCAACCAGTCCTGCCTTTAGCTGGCAGGGAGCAAATTTTATATCTCTCCTATATTATAAAAGGGTTTTGGGTGCCAGAATTCTAAAATTGGCCCCTTTAGTGTTAGGCCGAAAAAACTGCCACTCGGAAGACACTGGCTGGGTTCATTGGCTGCTTTGTGCAGTCCCGGCCAGCGTTCCAAGGTCATTTACATATGGAAGCTGATTGGACTACACTCCATTCCACACCTCAAACTCCCCCCCCCCCCGCAAGGCAGTTGGAATTTTCAGTTGGGAGAGGAGAATGATGTCAGCTGCTCCCTAGGCAGAGGCTGTGTGTGTGTGTGTGGGGGGGGGTTGTAAAGACAGACAGGCAGATAAACGTTGGCTGATGGTTGCCAACTCCAGGTTCGAACTCCAGTACATAGGGTTGCCAACTCCAGGTTGGAAACTTCCAGGATATTTTAGGGATGAAGCCTGCTGAGGGTGGGATTTGAGGAGGAGGAGGAAGAGGGGGACCTCAGACAGATACAATGCCATGCTGCCCACACTCCAGACAAGCTGTTGCCAGTCTCCAGGTGACAGCTGGAGAGATCTTAAAGCTTTGGTGCTACTTCAAAGTTCCCCAGGAGCCCAAAACAGAGTAGTGTTTTGGAAAATCTTTAGGAATTGTTTGGTGCATTTACGATGGGGCTCCTGGGGAACTATTGTTGCCAATCTTGGCCCAGCAGCCATCAAACCATTCTCTTCAACCCCCTGCTGTGCAGCTGACTTTCCCCTAGGGTTGCCAATCTCCAGGTGGGACCTGGAGATCTCCCACTGTTACAATTGATCTCCAGATGACAGAGATCAGTTCCCCTGGAGAAAATGGATGCTTTGGAGGGTAGACCCTATGACATTATACCTGCTGAGTCCTTCCGCCCCCCCGCCCAATGCTGCCCTCTACAGAATCCACCCCCCAAACCTCCAGGTATTTCCCTCCTTAGAGCTGGCAACCCTACATTCCCCTCAGTGCCTGTTGGTAGGCAACTAAGCTTGGTCCTGTCACCTACTTTGGCCTTTGGGAGAAAACACATTGGGGCCAGTCCTGATAGGGTTGCCAACTCCAGATGGAAATTCCTGGAGGTTTGAGGGATGGAGCCTGAAGAGGGTGAGGTTTGAGGAGGGGTGGGACCTCAGACAGGTAGAATGCCATAGACTACACCCTCCAAACCAGCCATTTTGTCCTGGGTAACAATTGCTGCCAATCTCCAGGTGAGGGCTACAGATCACTCACAATTACAACTGCTCTTCAGGTAGCAGAGATCAGTTCCTCTGGAGAAAACAGTGGACTCTGTCATTATACCCTGCTGAGGTCACCACAGCAAATTGACACTGTTTGCCCAAAGCCAGAGCACTCCCCCAGAGCCTCTTTCTAGATTTCGTTGTATTGCTTTCACAACTTGCTTTACTGCTAGTATGAAATAATTCATAAAATTCTGGCTTGTAGTCTTGTGGTTTATTCAATGGTTATATGATCCAAGAGTTGCCTTGGATGTAAATGTTTAGACAGGGTATTGCTTGAAAAGTAAGTCTGAAACGCTTCACTTCATGGAGATTTGAGTACTTTGTGACCAATTTGGGGAAGTTCAAGGGAATAGTTGGTTCTTGTATCTCCCAGTAGTTTAGCATTATTTAATAGAGTGTGAGCATGAACTTGCTAACACAGGAGGTGGTAGGAGCTACACGCATGGATGGCTTCAAGAGGGAATTAGATAAACATATGGAACAGAGGTCCATCAGTGGCTATTAGCCACAAGGTATAGATAGGGACTTTCAGGCTGGGGCAAGTGATGCTCTGTATTCTTGGTCCTTTGGGGGGGCCAGCAGTGGGAGGGCTTCTAGTGTCCTGGTCCGACTGCTGGACCTCCTGATGGCACCTGGTATTTTTGGCCACTGTGTGACAGAGTGTTGGACTAGATGGGCCATTGGCCTGATCCAATATTCTCTTATATTCTTATCTGATACATCAGAGATGGGCAACTTTTCAGAGAAGCAAGACTTTGGAATGATTTGCAATTCAGTATTATACTGCTCAAATCCAATCTCTTGTTAAATGTGCAAACTTATCAGTTGACCATAGATTCTTGACTCTGGTTACATTACATCATATACTGCAGATTTCCTTTAAACTAAATCAATGAATGTTTTGTGAACAGCAAAATGCAATTGCTATTACTGTGAAAACCCGTAACTCAAACATTTTATATCTGGAGAGCTGAGATTTTGACTTTTGGATTTATTACTTGAACCATATTTCTTTCTGAAGGTGAGAAAGTGTTCCAACCCTTTTATCATTCTAGTTGCCCTTTTCTGCACTTTTTCCAGTGCTATCCTATATAAACATATGCTTATCCAATCACCTCTTGAAGCAGTCCATGCTTGTAGTTGCCACCACCTCCTGGGGCAGTGAATTCCATGTGTTAATCACTCTTTGGGTGAAGAAATACTTCCTTTTATCTGTTCTAGCCTGACTGCTCAGCAATTTCATTGAGTGCCCACGAGTTCTTGTGTTGTGAGAAAAGGAGAAAAGTACTTCTTTCTCTGTCTGCTCTATCCCATGCATAATCTTGTAAACCTCTATCATGTCACCCCTTAGTCATCATTTCTCCAAGCTAAAGAGCACCAAGCGCTTTAACCTTTCTTCATAGGGAAAGTGTTCCAACCCTTTTATCATTCTAGTTGCCCTTTTCTGCACTTTTTCCAATGCTATAATATCCTTTCTGAGATGTGGTGACCAGAACTGCACACTGTATTCCAAATGAGGTTGCACCATCGATTTATACGGGGCATTGTGATACTGGCTGATTTACTCAGAGAGTAAAGGGAAGGATAGAACAGTGTCCTGGTCTCTCTGACTTTCTTATAGACCCCCTCTGAAGTCTGAGGCTAAGAGACAGCACAAAGTCCTTCACTTCCAACAGTTGTGAGGATAAAATTAAGGAAGGGAGAATGATAATGTAAGCCGCTTTGGGTCCCCCCAAAGCTGGACATAAGTGAATGGATTATTAGTCCTTATCCAGTTTATTACTGAATATGTCACTCAGAAACCCTGGGTGCCCTGACCTGGATAGCCTGGGCAAGACTGATCTTGTCAGATCTCGGAAGATAAGCAGGGTCGATTCTGGCAAGTACTTGAATGGGAGACCTCCTTGAAATACCAGAGGTGAGAGGTGGGGGCAGGCTTTATTCAGCCAACAGTCACTCCTGATAGACATACAAATCATCCACACAGCATCCATTCCAAAACCCCTCCCCCTCTCTGTCACTCACCAATCATATCACTTGCCTGAGTCCATCACACTAGATTATCCTCACACAGCCATGCCAACCAACTTTTAAACACGCACAAACACAGTAAAACATGGAATCGTTACAACCTCCCTAGAGAATCCCCCTCCCTAAAGAATCCCTGGATGATATTCTACAGTGGTTATGTGTGGATAGTATGGAAGGTGATTTGGATCTCTATTGCACCCACAGAGTTAATGTTGCAAGGTAGAGTGGAAATCCTTCAGCCCTGCCTTTTGGAATTGACCCACCATATAGGACAGCAACCACTGGAACATGGTGTTCCCAATTTCCAGCTCAGAAAGGTGATCCCGAAGGACATGATGACTGGCAGTTCTGAAAACTACTGAGAAATCCAAGAGAATCAATAAGGATGAGCTTCCCCTTCCAATGATGGTTGTCCATCAGAGTGGTCAACATAGTTTCAATGCCAAAACAGAGCTGGGAGTCAAATTGAAATGAGGATAGCTCCACCTCCAAGCATTCCTGAATGAAATGGATTGTCTAGTAGCTGTGTTACTTTAACTTACATGTAAGCTGGCATTAAGGGATGTAATCAGTGTAGTCTGTGGGGTATAGATACTTTACAAGGAAGAGTCTTCCTGTCTGGAATGAAGCAAGCATTTTTATTCAGTAATGAATCTCTCTTGAGTCTGATATCTGGAATGTATTGAAATCAGATAGCTTTTTAGCTATGTAAGCTATGCCTCCAGTTTCAAATCAGAAGAGACTAGCTATGCTAAAGAAATAGACGAAGATCAAAACTTCTGTGTTCTTGATTTGACTAGGGGATTTAGACTACAGCTGTCATCCTGTTGTTCTGGGTGGTTTTAACTTTGTGTGTATTTTTCTTTCCTTATCAATTAAAAGCAAATAACCTTGCTGTCAAACCCAATCAGTATTAAAAATAAAAGAACTGCAGCAAACCTAGCCTTGAGGCATACATCTGAAGTATTGCCAGGAATCAGATCCAGCCCCTAATGAAGTTAAAATTTGCTTTGTTACACCGGTGGCAGTTCTGAAGTTTATAATCTGAGCTATGTTGAATGGAGGCTGAGACCATACTGGGGTTTTGCCTTGTTTCTGCAGATTATTCTTTTATGTAGTACATTGGACCACTCATTCTAGTTATATAACTCATAGATGTATGCCACCATTCCGTGCCTTCATGCTATACTTCTCTCTTAGAGATTTGTTAATTTCAGTGACCCAAAGATAAAAACTCCATTTGTCTTATCAGAAGAAGAAGTCAGTCTGCTAACAGAGAAGAGTTATGTTGATTGTTATCAGTATTAATTTCCTTTTCATTTTATTTTGCTGTATCTAATACGATAGTTTACCCTGGCCTGGGTACCCCAGGCTAGCCCGATCTTGTCAGATCATGGAAGCTAAGCAGGGCTGGCCCTGATTAGTACTGGGATGGGAGATCCCCAAGGAAGTCCAGGGCTGCTATGCAGAGGGAGGCAATAGCAAACCACCTCTGTTCATCTCTTGCCTGAAAACCATGAGGGGGTCACCATGAGTTGGCTGTGACTCGAGGGCACTTTCCCCACCACCAGTACTATAGTTGTGGGTGGCTTGTGCCAATCATGAAAGCAGCAAAATCAGGCCACTGATAAGGGAGGTATTTATATGCAGTGGCGTACCTAGCCTATTTGGCACCTGGGGTGGATAATTTTTTTAACACTCCCCCTCTTTTTTGCCATCAAATCACAGCTGACTTATGGCGACCTCATAGGATTTTCAAGGCAACAGATGTGTGGAGGTGGTTTGCCATTGCCTGCCTCCACATCAGCCCTGCTTAATGTCTGAGATCTGATGAGATCAGGCTAGGTTGGGGCTATCCAGGTCAGGGACCCTCCTCTGTATGACAAAATTATCTAAATTAATAATCATGAAATAGAATGAATAACAGTAATGGCCAGAAAATAGATTCAGTTGGGTAGCCATGTATCTAAAGCAGCAGAACAAAGTTTGGACTTAAAGGTGCCCCTGGACCCAAAATTTGTATTCAACAGCCAGAAAAGAATTGCAGACAGTGAAAAAAGTCTTATATTTAACTTCGTATATATAATCAAGCAACTAAAAAAAAATAATCAAATTCCAACAGGCTATTCCATCATGGGAGCCAGTGTGGTATAGTACTAAAGTGTTGGATTAGGATCTGGGAAACCCAGATTCGAATCCCCACTCATGCCATGGAAGCTTACTGGGTAACCTTGGGCCAGTCACATTACTCTCAGCCTAGCCCTGACCTGGATAGCCCCAGAATAGTCTGATCTCGTCAGATCTCAGAAGGCTAAGCAGGGCCAGTGTGGAGGTAAGGCAATGGCAAACAGGTAAGGCAATGGCAAACCCCCTCTGAACGTCTCTTGGCTTGAAAACCCTCCCGGGTTGCCATCAGTCAGATGTGACTTGATGGTTAAAAAAAATATATATCCATCAAACCACTCATGGTCTGAGCAGGCGCTTGGGAGGGGTTCTGTTTGTTGTAGTGGTTAAGTGTGTGGACTCTAATCTGGGAGAACCAGGTTTGATTCCCCACTCCTCCACTTGCAGCTGCTGGATGACATTCGGCAAGCCATAGTTCTGTCAGAGCTGTTCTTGAAAGAGCAGTTTCTCTCAGAGCTCTCTCAGCCCCACCTACCTCACAGAAGGGAAAGGAATTTGTAAGCCACTCTGAGTGAAGGGTGGGGTATAAATCCAATCTCTTCTCTTCTTCTGTTTTCCATTTTGAAGCCCATCAAATTTTATTTTATTTATTTACATGTGATTTCTATACCGCTCATAACCCCTAATGGGTCTCAGAGCGGTTTACAATTTTGACTACATTTGTAGTCGATCCTAACTAAGGCCACAATTTGTGCGGGGGGGGGGTGTTACCTAACGGCACCGCGACGGCGGGGTTCCTTTCTTTTTTTTCAACCCCCCAAAAAAGTGCCCCCATCCTCCATTGTTTGCAAAGTACTAAAGTCAATCCAGAGAATCTCTGCAGTAGAAGCTGAAGGTGTGTGTGTGTGGGGGGGGGGTTTGCAATCCCAGCAGAACCAGTGCTGTGTACAGAGTACCCAG
>NW_015171550.1:174589-183430 GCF_001447785.1 Gekko japonicus
AAGACTGCTATTTTAGGAGACAAGGAATTTTGAGGGCATTTAAGGGAGGGAAGAGAAAGCAGAGGTCAAGCAGAGGTTGATGGGGAAATTGGTCTTTTTGATCCTCTGAGAGTTTATAGCCGCAGTGTCAAACATGCGGCCCGGGGGCCAAACCAGGCCCTCGGAGGGCTGCAATCCGGCCTGTGAGCTCCTGGCTGTTTCCTGCTTCCGTTTCCAGTTCTGCTGCTACATCACAGCTTACTTTACCAGACTCTCTCAATTGCACAGGAAAGATAGATAGGCAAGCCTGTGAAATTGAGAGAGTCTGGTAAAGCACTGGCAGAGGCTCCTCCCCCTTTTCCTCCCGGGGGTGGGAGGGAACCAGCCAGAGCTTGCTTCCTGGCCGGGCTGCCTCAATCGTATACAGGAGACAAAAGGAAGCCTTTCTTTCATTTCACTGGCTGAGGCTCCTCTCTGAAGGGAGGCAGAGAGGGAGGGAATGAGGGAGAGCTTGCTTTGCTAGGCTGCCTCAATCACATGGAAGAAATACCAGGCACCTGTAAGACCAACAAAGTTTTGTTCAAGGTATGAGTTTTGTGTGCCTTGCTACAGTGTGTGTGTATTCTGTTGGGCTCCTTATGCTGTGTGTGTTTTGTTGGGCTCCTTATGCCAGGGCTCTACTGTGTACAACTGGGTTGCCTCCCCCTTTTCACTGTGTTCATGCCCTCATGATCCAGTCTTTCTTAGTAAGAGTGCAATGTGAACTATTTTGGAGGAGGAATAACAACAAGCCAGGGAGGTGGATTAGGCTGAGTGTGTCCAGACCAAGTTCACCCAGCACATTTTCTTTGTAGGAAGTTGTAGTTATTTTTCTGGGGATGACTGTAGTTTTGTAGACAAACAGCCCTCAGTCCGTGTCAAGATGCCGTCTCATGTTCTTGACCAGCACATGAAGCAACTTATGTACAAAAGCTCACAATACCCAGGCATTTCATGTTTTCCCCTGAGCATGAGATTTCTGTAATGAATATCAGTAAATCAAAAGTAGGTTTGCATCTTACAGATACACACCTGAGCAGCATACTCAAGATTGCTACAGCACAGACATTTTGATGCAATAATTCAGAGCAAGAGGTGTCAGTTATCAGAGACTGTTAAATAGAAAAATATTGCAAGAGTGCTAGTGTTTTAAGCATGCTTTATTTAAAGTTTTAAAAAATCTTTGATTGTGTTTGTCTGTGTCCTTTACAAAGTTTATATCTCTGCTACCTGGCATTACATTTTATGATACACATGGCCCAGCCCAACAAGGTCTCATTTACCAGTCATTACCAGTCATTTACCCCTCCTCCTCTCAGTTCCTGTGAGCCTTCAACCTGTATGCTTCTTCCTAAATGGGTAGCTTAATATTTTTTATTATCTTATTATCACTCTTAAATTGCTCTTCTTGGCAAGCAGCGTTCTGAATACTTGAGGGTAAAAGGAATTGAACCGTACTCAAAGTGAAAGTGATTAAGTACCAGAAGAACAAGTAATGTGAATGAATGCCTCAGCAATAAGGGAAAAAACATGTTTGTATCACATGGACCTGTTTTTTTAAAATGTATGTAGTTGGTTTATATCTTATCCTCTCAGCTTAAAAATGTCCACATTGAAAAGACTCTAAATACAGATAAGGGATGATGATGGCTGAAATAATGGGAGGCACAAGGGCCAATGTAAAACACATGTTGGTTTTACTGATATAGCAGTGGGGAATAATGACAAATTGGAGCTGTAATAAGAGCACAGATGGAACCGGGAGCCGGAATTGTGCTTTATATGGCTCCATGAATTGTCTGAGCAGGAATATTTATAGTGAAAAGGTCAGTCTGGCCTATCAGTGTGGAAGATGGGGAGTGGGCTGTGGTAGCTACCTTGACTGTGTGAAATCTGGTTCGTATTAAACTTGCCATAGAGTATTTCTGAAAGTGATTCACCCAAAGCCATTTGGGATTATAATGCCAGCCTTCACAGAGAATAGCAGCACATCTTCTTTCCTTGTCTTATAACCTGCAAACAAATCCTGGCTGTTATTTGTTCCATTTTGGCATAATAACTTGATAAGAAGTGCTGCTGGGCTGGTACAGAGATATGGTATGTCGCATTCTATATGTAGCTATGCCAACAAAGGATGTTTATGCAAATAATTTCAGTGACTGAGGCTTCGCCATTCATTGGGAAATCAGTTCATTGTAAAACTCCAGGAACAGTCTGTGTATCTCTAGCGTTAGCATCAAACGTAAAGCTGCATTTTGCAGTGGTCAGCTCAGGCAAACTGATTGTGCTTGAAAATACCAAAGCTGTGGTACTCCGAGTTTCTGGGGAAGAGTTTTATTCACAGATGTGCTGTCAGGGATATATTCTTAGTTTAACACACAGGATCAAATGTGGAACAAACTGTAATAGTGGGAGTATATTTCAGGAAGCAATAGCCAAATCTAACATACAGAATGGAATATTGCCAGTTCTTTTTGAAAAAGCTTACTGCAGATGGATGTCCCTGTGCGCTAAAGTGGATATTGCCTGAGGTACGAAGCAGGTATTTAATGTGGCACAGTTCCAGTTTTCTTCTTCCCTTGCCCTGTGTGCCAGAATTTGGCACTGTCATTTTAGGACCCAAAGGACAGCTTCCTGTCTTCTCTGTTAATGTCAGTGTCTGATTGGTCCTAGTTGTTCATTGCAAGTATTTACATCTGACTTCAGGCGATGCCTGTGGTTTTATACACTTGTTGAGCAGAGATCCATCCCTTTCCTGTGTTGAGTGAGGCATACTTCAGTCTCCTCCAGGACCTGTACCATTTTCTCTCTCTCCAGAGTCTACAGATGCTTTAGCTTCCAGAGAAAATAATCTGTTCCAGGCTAGTTTCTGAGCTAATACTGTGCCTTCTACAAGTTTCTGGAAATTGTGTTGTAGATTAGTGGTACTCATTGGTTTATGGAGAGCTGTGTTCTCAATTACCATCAACCAAAAGAGCCATGTGATCGGCACATAGAACAATATAACTATAAAATATATACATGTAACCTTTCAGTTTTCATTTCCATTTATTAATAGGTGCATTAGACAATACAAAGTTACATAAAGTATAAAATTCACTAAAATACAGGGTTTAAGGTAAAATGCAAAGTGAAATCCTCAAGTTAAACATTTGTACAGTCTCCAAAGTTTACATAGAGCAGATTTACAACAAAACTAAAATTATAAGCCATGATCTTCCCTGACTCCCAGTGAGAAAGGGAGACTTTAAATAAAGAAGAAATTACTGGGGACACTGAAATAGGAGTAAGCAAATATGCTCTCAACTCTGTGTATATTACTGGGGACACTGAAATAGGAGTAAGATGCTCTCAACTCTGTGTGTAGTCTACAAGAGAAGAAAAAAAGTTGGCTAGTTTGCAGTCTTGAGAGTCACAAGGACAAAACCTTTGTTCCTGCAGGGTGCTGGAGAATCTTTTGAATAGGCCTGCAATTGGCAAAGCATTTGATTTAGCCAAAGAGAAGTAATGACAATCTTGCATCACAAGGCCATTTCCTATCAGAACAAAAGTTGTATTTAATTCCAGAGCAAGTAGCTGAGGACTTTTTAAATTACCAAAGTGCCTCTGAGCATATAGAATTGTCTCTCCCCACCACTGTAAAACCTTGGCCAGCTCTTGTATGTCTGGAGAGGGGGGAAGGGTTTGCGAGTCATTCTTATGACACAAAACATTGTGGAATGCTTCAAGTTCTCCAGAATGCTCTATAAGGCTGGAAGTAAAAAAAAAAAAGTTTCAGAATTCCCTTCAAGCTGAACTCTAGTGCTGCAGGCGATAGGGTGGTAGCCAAGTTCGTTACTTGTTGGGAGTTTTGATTTATGTGTTAGGATTCAACTGTGATATGTGCTGTTCCACCAACCCATTCAGCTGCATATGTTGATCCAGCATTGTACACAGAACTTCTGCAGCTCTTGTAACCTTAATATAATTATCATGGGCAAGTTATGTTGTGTGTTAAAATAAAACTGTTTTTCATTTTGGCCTATATTAATGGTGAGATTATCTCAGTTTCTAAAGCACTCCTCCTTTCTTTCCCTTCATTCTTCACCACCCAAGATAAGGCCAGATGGCTTGAGACGCCACCGGATATAAAGTCCTCCATCCAACATCTGTGAAGATTCTAATGGTGTTATCCATGATTACATAAAAGCAGGTCCCACACGGTATAATTCTGCTTCTTGTTGGTTAAGTGTGCGTAGGACTGAAGACTAAACAACACACCTTGCAAATGTGTGTGGTTCAGCTGAAGCTCACAGCGCTACAGGCCAGCTCAGTGCTCAACAGGCTATGCAAGGGAAGTCCTATTTGTTCTCTGTAGAGCAGGGGTGTCGAACTCATTTGTTATGAGGGCCATATCTGACATAAATGAGACCTTGTTGGGCCGGGCCATGTGTGTCATAAAATGTAATGCCAGGTAGCGGAGACATAAACCTTATAAAGGACACAAACACAGGTGTTTTTTTACATAAAATAAAAACATGCTTAAAACGTTAGCACTCTTGCAATATCTTGTTTATTTAACAGTCTCAGATAACTGACACCTCTTGCTCTGAATTATTGCATCAAAATGTCTGTGCTGTTGCAATCTTGAGTAAAACCACTACTACCCCACTGTAGCTGCCCAGGTGATGGCAGAGGAGCTCAGAGGCTGCAGAAAAGGTGTGTGTGTGTGTTGGAGGGGATAGGCCTAGGGAGGTGGGTGAGCTCCCCCCCTCCCTGGCAGTCTTTAGGCAGCAGATGGACAAACACTTGTCAGGGATGCTCTAGGCTGATCCTACACTGAACAGGGGTTGGACTAGATGGCCTATATAATGGTCCCCTCCAACTCTGTGATTCTGTGATTGTATGATTTTACTTCCCACCCCTAAGCTTAGGAAAGCAGCTACCTGTCCTACAGTCCCTCCTGAAGCTTAGGAAAGCAGCTACCCTCCAGCACCACCTGCCCCACGGGGTAAGGGCCTTGTCCACTTTTCTGGAATGAGGGGCAGAAGCCACATTGGGAAACAGTGCTCAGAAGGGCCACAGGTAGGTGTCAGAAGCCCATGTGGCTCTCTAGCCGCTGAATGAGTATTGCTCCTTTAGACTGTCCTGTGTTTATTTCGAATCTGTCTGACTGGGCTCCTACCAAAGGGCAGGGGCAGGGACTTGGTCTAGTGAAGAAAAGGCAGGTTTTGATAGGGAGCAGTAGCATAGTGAATGTTCTGTTTGTCAGCCTGTCGTGCCACTCCTGGACCTCCGGTGAAGAGCCCCCAGTGGCCGTGGCGTCGGGAGACTTGGCTGGGCTCCAGGCGAGGCGGTCGTACCAGCTGTTGGCAGAATCAAAAGGGGAGGGAGTTGAGAGGCCTCAGACTGACAGGGGACAGAGTTAAGCTTCACCCAGAGTGTCCCTCTGTCCATACGGGGAGAACGTCTGCTGGGCTTCCCTCTCTCTCTCCGTCCTCGCTTTCTCTCTGCTCCTCCAGTTCTCCTCCGTACGTCTCCTCCCCGGCCCCTTTTGTTCCCCTCCCTTTTATCCTTCCGCCCCACTCCCGGAACCGCCCCTCTGCTCCCCGGCCCAGACCATGCCCCTCTTCATAACCAGAGACGCCGGTCGAGCGTTTCTGGGGAAGCTGTGCTGTCGCCGCCGCCGGCCCAGGTATCAGCTTTCCGGGGAAGCTGTGCTGTCGCCGCCGCTGGCTCTGCCGGCCCTGGGGCCGCGTCACCATCTGGCGGCCTCGTCTTGGTTCGGTCGCCCGTTCCCGACTCGTTAGGCTCCCTGCCGCTGCTCCGCTCCTCTTCTTGCCAGCTGCTCCAGGGTCCCCGCGCTCTGTCCCGTGCTCGTCCGGCCTGGAGCGTTGACGGGGGATTCGCTTCCCCCTTCTCCCAGGCGGGATTGTTGTGTGCCATTTCCCGCAGTGTGGTGAGTTGTGGGGGCCTCACCAGTTATGTGGGGGCCCCCGGGGGCGGTCTTCCTGGCCCGCGACCCCCGGAGTGGGACACAGCCCCAAGAACCTGAGCTGGAAACTGTTATGGAGATCTGGCCTTGTTGTATGGCCTGCTCTTTAAACCTGCCTGGTCATGCTTCAAGTCATTCTTTTGGCCCAAGCTCACCCGTATCCTTCCGGCCCCTGTGTCAGATTTAATTCTGAAAATCTACAGACAGAATTATAGCTTCACTTTTTAAAGATTAAAAATACTGTTCTTTAGTTTTGAAAGCCATGCCTTTTGTGTAGGCATTTGGTTATTATATTATGTTTATATACTACTGTTCTCCTAAAGTGGACTTCAGGTGGTTTAAATTCAAAAGCTAAAAGGCCAAAAAGGAAAGGGTATTATCTTAAACCATTGGTTGCTTCTTTAGAAGCTTAGGCCTTGTCTTCAATCTAAAATTTCCAAGCATGGAAGTACAATTTCTTTGCCTCTCTCCCTTTTGGTGCATCCCAAAATGCCCCCTAAAATGCTGTTCCTGATACATGGGGGACGCTCAGGAGCAGTTTGAGAGGAGTTGGGAGGGTTGCTGCCAGAAGGGGGAATCTGCAAAACACAACCCCCTTTGCGCACACGGACTTTTTCAACTAGACTCATGTGTTCTCTTCTGCTTTTCCCTCAAGATCTCTAAGCTTTTTAGTATCTTACAGGAAGTGGGGAGGGGCTGCTTCAGCTGGATTCTGTCCTGCCAGACTGATGGCAGCTGATGGAGCTGATGGCATGACCTCCTTGACCTATGAGGCTGACCTCCTTAATTGTGCAAAACAGGAGTTAAGTAACTCATGAGTAGGCCTCAGAGTATATACTAGAGCTCTTTCTCCTTGCTTCTATGGCCAAGATAAAATATGACTGTATTTTGATTAAACTTATATTTGTAATATTATCAAGAACTCTGTAGAGTACTGCTTTTAAGTGAAGGCTACAAAATCTGTCTGCAATATGCCTACTTCGTAGAGACTAGAAATGTATATATCCTGTTCAGCAGCTCAGAGGTTCTCATTATTTAAGGTGGCAAAGCAATCTGCTTTATGGGAAACAGACTGCTTACTTTTCAGTGAAACCTGAAATGGTTGCTCTTTGATCTCTGGATGGCATAACAGATGGTTGTTCAGCAAGGACTGGGGAAACGAGGGTTCAGATTTCTACTCAGCCTTAAAGCATAAGAGCATAAGAGACGCCAATGTTGGATCAGGCCAAAGGCCCATCCAGTCCAACAGTCTGTCACACAGTGGCCAAAAATACCAAGTGCCATCAGGAGGTCCACCAGTGGGGGCATTACATGTGTCACAGTATGTCAGCGAAGCATAATGGTTCTCATTCTGTTTTATTCTCTTGAGGTGGTTGTGAGAATAACATTGAATAGATTCTGTGGTATAGTACTCTGAGCTTTTTTAAAAATGGCAATGTGATGTAAGTATATGAGAGGAGGCCTCACTGTCCTGTTTCATGATGTGCTCTATTGTCTTTCCCCTTCTGCCTTCAGTATGTAAATGTGTCCACACTGGGGCTTATTAAAAGCACTTATCTGGGTATTACAAAGTTTGAGTCCAGACAGTGGTACCTTCAAGACCGACAAAATTTAATTCTGGGTATAAGCTTTTATGTGCATGCACACTTCTTCAGATACATAGTGTGCATGCACACAAAAGCTTATACCTAGAATTAAACTTTGTCAGTCTTTGTTCTGTTGTTTCAGACCAACACGGGCCCCAGTGTTCCCTCTAAGATGAGTTAGTGTGAGCTAGCTCACAGTTTTTTAGCCTCCAGCTCACAGATTTTTATCTGAGCTCCAGAGGAATGGCTCCACAGCAAACTAACTTATGCAGTAGCCAAATCGCCTGCTCACAACTTTAATGCTGGTAGCTCACAAAGCTCACTAGACTCCACAGCTTAGGGGGAGCATCGAACATGGCTACCCACCTGAATTTATCTGGACCGGCACTCCATTTAGCTTTGTAGTGCTTGAAGAAGAAGAAAAGTTGGATTTATACCTCGCCCTTCACTCGGAGTCTCAGAGCGGCTGATACCCTGTGAGGTAGGTGGGGTTGAGAGAGCTCTGAGAGAACTGTGACTGACCCAATGTCACCTAGCTGGCTGCATGTGGAGGAGTGGGGAATCAAACCCGGTTCTCCAGATTAGAGTCTTCCGCTCTTAACCACACCAAGCTGGCTCTCTGAAAAGTCTCTTAGCAATTATGGTAGCATGTATGTATGCAGTGTTCACACAACAGCAATGTATGGTCCAGGTATCAGGTGTGCTGGTGTGAAGACACTGCATGCAAAGGGCTGGTTTATGTGTTACAGTGACCATGTGCAACACCTACATGGCAACTGATTTTCAGTTTCACTCAGCTCAAATATAAAGAATTTGATGCTGCTATTCTGAAATGGCTTTCAGTTTTACCCTCTAGGAAACTCAGGATGGTGCTGTTATACCCTCCTACATTATTTACAGGGCAATCCTTAGCAGAGCTTTACTGTTTTTAGGCCCAGTTTGGTGTAGTGGTTAAGTGTGCGGACTCTAATCTGGGAGAACCGAGTTTGATTCCCCACTCCTCTACTTGCACCTGCTGATGTGACCTTGGGTCAGTCACAAGCTCTGGCACAGCTCTTCCTGAAAGAGCAGTTTGTGTCAGAGTTCTCTCAGCCCCACCCACCTCACAGGGTGTCTGTTGTGGGGAGGGAAAGGAGTTTGTAAGCCGCTCTGAGACTCCAAGTGAAGGGTGGGGTATAGATCCAATCTTTTCTTCCTCTTCTTCTTCTCTCTCCTACCACTCCACTGAGTGCACTTTATTTATTAAAATATGTATACTCCCTG
>NW_015171550.1:184601-189633 GCF_001447785.1 Gekko japonicus
TGAGGTGTGGAATGGAGTGAAGTCCAATCAGCTTCCATATGCAAATGACCTTGAAACGCTGGCCCAATCAGAGAAGAGCAGTGTTCCCTCTAAGCTGAGTTAGTGTGAGCTAGCTCACAGTTTTTTAGCCTCCAGCTCACACATTTTTGTCTTAGCTCAGGAAGGAGGGCTCCAGAGCAGACTAATTTATGCAGGAGCCAAATCGCTCGCTCGCGACTTTAATGCCTGTAGCTCACAAAGTAGAATTTTTGCCCACAAGACTCCACACCTTAGAGGGAATATTGGAGAAGAGTGGGCTGAAGCGGCCCAGCCGTAGAAGCCCCGTCCCTGCGCTCAGTCTGCAGATCGTCCTCTCCTGTCAGAAGGGGGGGGGAGTTTGAGGTGTGGAATGGAGTGAAGTCCAATCAGCTTCCATATGCAAAAGACCTTGAAACGCTGGCCCAATCAGAGAAGAGTGGGCTGAAGTGGCCTAGCCGTAGAAGCCCCGTCCCTGCGCTCAGTCTGCAGATGGTCCTCTCCTGTCAGAGGCCCAGAGCAGACTGAACCGAACATGCTGGCCGGGGCTGACGTGGGCGGGACTACACAAAGCAGCCAGCCAACCCAGCCAGCGTCTTCTGACTGACAGTTCAAGCCTCCAAACACTGTTGGTGTGCATTGGAACGTTGGGCCCCAGTATGGCTTTATATATAAGGGACAGATAGCTCTTGTTTTAGGATGCACTATTCTCACAATAATCCTGTGAAGTAGATTAGGGTAAGAGCTCCCAAGGCCATCCAAGGTGAGTTCCATGTCTGAGCAACGATTTGAGCCTGGGTTTCTGAGATCCTGATGTTCAACTGTTATGCCACACTGGCCCTCACGTGTTTTTATTTTCTTAAACTGGAGAGAGAGATGGCTGCATAGGCAACCCTGTGTTTTTCTTCCCTCTGTTTTCTCCTCCCACCTATTCATTACAATACTCTTTGACAGTCTCCATTTTTACTGTAGTCCTTGTATTGTTGTATATTGTTCAAGGGTTTGCAGTTGGATGCCAGCTGTGTCACTGATATATTAGCCAGATGCCACCCTTAATTGTATCCCAGCCTTTTCGAAATTACTCTCCCTCTGAGTGCTCTCCTTTCTTCAGCGGAGATTAAAAGCATCTGCTAAAATGGGGCCTTATTTAAAGGAATACACACACAAATAATAACCCCATAACAATGGCTTGGAACTGATTTTAATTTTAAATATGTCTTGAAACTCTTTCTCTAATGATATATTTTGTTCAGTGGGGTGCATTTTCTGCTTGTGAAACACACTGTTTTCTTTTTTCCTTTATGATACCGTTTCATATCAAACTTTCTCTTCACTGGTTTGTTATGAGGTACTATTGATCCCCAGTGCAAAAAACCTAATTCAGTGTGCATTAAATTGGCTTAATTTCTTATAAATGAGGTTTTGGAGTATTATTCAATCTAGCATAAGTGGCAGTAAAGTAGCCTTTTAGTCTCCTTTTTCAGTATCCATTAGCTTAAAATTATTTTTTCCTTGTCTTCCTTTTAAACCACGTACTTTTGTAATATGGGAATATATAATTTAGAGCAGCAGTGTGTTCTGCCCTATCTAATAGTTTGAATTGCACTCCATCTGTTCAGCTACATGGTCTGCTGGATCTGCTGAGCCATTTTTCACAATTTATTTTAGAGCTGGTAAGAACACTCTCTCCTGGACCTGTTCCAAAGCTTCTGGTGGGAAAACTTCATATCTGGATGCTGTTGTTCAGTGGGAGAAGCGAATTGAGTCAATAATCCCTGGATACCAACTATCTCTCTCTTTTTTAAAACAGAAGATTAAATACTTTACTGCAATGTTCTTTTTTTAAAAAAAAACTTTGGTAATGGTTTATAGCTACTAGTTCAACTATTGTAAGAGCCAAATTGGTTGGCTTCACAATATGATCATATGCTGCTGGTAATTCAGTAGCTGAGAAAACATCTCTAGTTTCAGAATTCCGGGGACTCTGCCATAGCACCGTATAGTAAGTTATATAGCTGTGAATTGCTGGCTTCTTTGCCACCGTGCCAGGAACTACAGGCAATACACAATAGCTACTCAGTGAAGCAGGTAACAGCTATCTTGTTAATTCACCTCTTCCAAAGGCAGTACTCCCTCTCTGTCCCAGAAGTAAAGAACAATGAAGCAGAGTCTTGCTTTTGTTATTTGGACCTTCGATTCAGTAATTTTCAAATTAAGATTTGCTGCTGTGTCCCTCCTTCCCCTGGCAAGTTCAGTTTTCCAGCTAAAAGTGAACTTTTCTTGTAGAAGATTTATTTGTGATTGGAACCATTTACTGAGTGATTACACCCAGACTTTGTTGCCTTAAATATGTTGAGCAAATGAAGGAATTAGACTGGGTAGGAAGCAAATATATATTAAAATAAGTTGTAGATTTTGCAAGAAAGAAAGAAAGTTGTCACGATGCCACTTAACAAACCTTTCAGCCCAAACTGATTTTCTAACCTTTTGATGTGGGGATACATGCTCTCCATGCTTACCTCTTTCCTAATACACTTGTAAAGGTAAAGGTTTCCCTTGCTTGAAAGCTAGTCGATTCCAACTCTAGGGGGCCGGTGCTCATCTCCATTTCCAAGCCAAAGAGCCAGCGCTGTCTGAAGACATTTCCATGGTCATGTGGCCAGCATGACTAAATGCCAAGGCGCACGGAACGCTGAAGTGGTACCTATTTATCTACTTGCAATTTCTTGCTTTCTAACTGCTAGGTTGGCAGGAGCTGGGGCCAGAGATGGGAGCTCACTTCATCAAGCGGCACTAGGGTCTCGAACTGCCGAACTACAGACCTTCCGGTCTGCAGCTCAGCGTCTTAACCACTGAGCCACCGCGGCCCTTCCTAATATATTGGTATTAGCTAAATGTTGCTCTTTATGTCCCATTTTTCAGCCACGGGGATGCTTGTACCAGTCTTGTGTGTTGGAAAATAACAATGTGAACAAGCTGGAAACTCTGCCGAGGATCTGGAGTGCCACTAATAGCTTGTAAACTGCGAGTAGCTGCTAGGATTTAAAAAAACAAACCTGGATGTTTATCTGTTTGAACTTTCATGTGTAATCTTCATTGCAACTTTTTTCTTTTGCATGATTTTAAAATCATCCTTGTGAGATTAATTGCTGCCTAACAGAATTGTTAGCAATTAAATTGATGTGCTTATTCTTGTAGCCTTGAGTGATGTCCAGTGCTCCCTCCAGGATGTGGAGTCTTGTGAGCAAAAATTCTACTTTGTGAGCTACTGGCATTAAAGCTGTGAGTGAGCGATTTGGCTGCTGCATAAATTGGTTTGCTCTGGAGCCATCCTTCCTGAGCTAAGACAAAAATGTGTGAGCCGGAGGCGAAAAAAAACGTGAGCTAGCTCACACTAACTCAGCTTAGAGGGAACACTGGTGGTGTCCTCTGAGTTGAGGCATGAGTGATCTTCTTTTGTTGTTCAGTCGCACAGTCGAGTCCGACTCTTCGCGACCCCATGGACCAGATCACGCCAGGCCTTCCGGTCTTCCGCCGTCCTCTGAAGTTTATTCAACTTCATGTTCATTGCATCGATGACACTGTCCAACCATCTCATTCTTTGCCGTCCCCGTCTTCTTTGACCTTCAATCTTTCCCAGCATCAGGGTCTTCTCCAGTGAGTGCTCCCTTCTCATTTGGTGGCCAAAGTATTTGAGCTTCAGTTTCATTATCTGGCCTTCCAGGGAACAGTCAGGGTTGATTTCTTTTAGGATTGACTGATTTGATCTTCTTGCAGTCCAAGGGACTCTCAAGAGTCTTCTCCAGCACCATAGTTCAAAAGAATCTATTCTTCGGCGCTCGGCCTTCCTTATAGTCCAACTCTCGCAGCCATACATGACTACTGAAAGACTATTGAAAGAGGTAGTCAATCTTTAAAGGTACAATTGTGGTCTTAGGGTACTGTCTCAGTGATGATCTGGTTCTTATAGATCCACATGGGTCAATGCAGGGGTAATTCATGAGGACAACCAGATGGATTTCACCTAGAGAACTGGTGTTGAGTAGTGATGGGCATGAACTGGGAAAATGTGGTATGGTTCATGGTATGCCAGCTTCATGAACCATGAAACATCACAAATAAACCAGTTTCATTTGTGAGGTTTGTGACATGGTAGAACACCCCTCAGCATGATAGAGACACCAAACTCACAAGGGATATCCGGCTAACCCACCTCTACCTACATGCCAAGGTTGGTGAGGATTGAATTTATGGGGTTCGAGTTATGGCTCCCCCAAAGAAGGTGTCCCCAGGAAAGCATTTTCTGGGGAAATGACAAGCACAGGTTCATGAGGGTCAGGATTGTATAGAATGGATCCTGTGCAAATTAAAGATGCCAAACATGCAAGAGATCTCCAGATGACTCTCCTCTACTTGCCCTCCAAGTTTGATGAGGATTGGATTTATGGGGTCCAAGTTACAGCCCCCCAAAGAAGGTGCTCCTATGGAGGGAAAAACAGCAAAAAAGCAAGGACAACAGAAGCCATGCAGAACAGAATCGAAGTCCCAGAGAATCTCTGCAGTAGAAACTGAAGGTTGGAGGCATTTTTGCAAGCCCAGCAGAACCAGTGCAATGTGCCCAGCAGAACTAGTGCCACTGTGGCACTGTGAACCCAACAGGACTAAGGTCAAGTCAGGGAAGTGTTTTTTGGGGGGACATGTCAGACACAGGTTCAAAAGTATATAGAATGGACCCCCTGCAAGTTACACACACCAAATGCACAGGGAACCTCACCCTGCCACCTGCTCTTTTACAATCTCTTCAAGTTGGGGGTGGATTACATTTCTGGCGTCCCAGTTACAGACTCCCCCAAAAAGTCTCTCCAATGCTCTTTCCAGAAAAGACAGCTGCAGTTACAGGAGTCTATGGAACAGCTCAGAAATAAGACAGCAAACTCACAGGGAAAGTTCACCTGGGCAGACCCCCCCATCAGACAGTGGAACCAAGGCAAGCATCCCCCCTATGCTTGCAACCCCC
>NW_015171550.1:190374-205030 GCF_001447785.1 Gekko japonicus
CTTTAGTTCACTGGTTCCTAAGATATTGATGTTCAGTCTTGCCATCTCATTTTTGACAACGTCAAGCTTACCTTGATTCATAGATCTTACATTCCAGGTTCCTATGCAGTATTGTTCTTTGCAGCATTGGACTTTCCTTTCACCATCAGACACATCCACAATTGAGCTTCCTTTCGGCTTTGGCCCAGCCGCTTCACTCTTTCTGGGGTTACTTGTACTTGCCCTCTGCTCTTCCCAGTAGCATATTGGACACCTTCCGACCTGAGGGGCTCATCCGGCGTCATATCTTTTAGCCTTTTGATACTGTCCATGGGGTTTTCTTGGCAAAAATACTGGAGTGGGTTGCCATTTCCTTCTCCAGGGGATCACATTGGTCTGAGTTCTCTGCTGTGGCCTGTCCGTCTTGGGTGGCCCTCCACGGCATAGCCCACAGCCTCATCGAACCACGCAAGCCCCCTCGCCATGATAAGGCAGTGATCCATGAGGCGGAGTGATCTTCTACAACAGCTGAATGTAATTCCCACATAAAATTCCACCTTTACGGTATGGGAAGTTAGTTCAAAAAATATCTTGCATCAATCTACTAGCTGCATATTGCTGGTAGAGGTTAAATTCAAGGCAGTGATCCATGAGGCGGAGTGATCTTCTACAACAGCTGAATGTAATTCCCACATAAAATTCCACCTTTACGGTATGGGAAGTTAGTTCAAAAAATATCTTGCATCAATCTACTAGCTGCATATTGCTGGTAGAGGTTAAATTCATCTAGAAGTTTGGAGATGATCCAAATGATGCAGGGATGGAGCTGCCAAGTGTCACTGAGTTCAGAGGGGATTACTCACAAGTGAATGTATAAGATAAGCAATTTTGCAGTATAACAAAATTAATGAGATAGTCATCAAATAGATGTTATCAAAGAATGTTCACTATGTGGATCAGATATAGCCTTTGCTGATGGCATTATTTTCACAGATGACATGTAGGGCTTTGTCCCTTCAAACATAAGCATGGCCTCTTAGAGGGCCAGGTGTATTCTCACAATGATCTTGAAAAATGTGAAAGTTTTTATTTTCAGATGGGTTGATGTTGCTGTCTCCAAACACAAGGTCTTAAAGATTATCTCGAAAATGTACATCTCTCTGGTAAACTTTGATAATCTAAAGTCAGGTGATGTAGATTGAATGTATACATATACTGTATTTTTACTAAATATACGGGCTGCAGATAGGTGAAAAGTGTTCTCCATATTTAGTTTTGGTCAGTTTGCACTTTTATTAAGAATTCCACACCGTGTTCCTTCATGTTAGGAAGTATCAGCTCCTCAGTCTTCAGACAATCACACTAACTAGATGACCCCAAGACCTCTGTGGCTTTATCATAATAATGTAATTATTCATTAGTGAATAGTTTAGTATTGTTATCAGGGATTTATCTTTTGATTAGGTATGTATAATCTATATTAATCTTGGTTTTTCAGTGCACACAGTACATCAAATTTAAGTTTTCAACGTATTAGAAAATTCATATTGAAAGTTTAAACTTTTTTTGACACTGAGCCCTTTTATTTATCTTTTACTACACACAGAAGAAAACAGGATCACATGTAGCAAGTTTTCCTCATATGCATGGTAAAATGTAACAACTGAAAAGGGCTTGATAGTGACATGCGTGTACAGACATATGCATGCTAAGAGGCAATTAGAAGACTTCAGTCTCATTAAGCAACATTTGGATTCAGACTGTTGCTTTGCCCCCTGAAGTCTGGAAGTTAACTATTAACTATGGCTATTAGATTTTAGTCTTTTAATCTCAATCAGTTAATGCAATTTTATGTTAGTTTTCTTGGAAGTAAGTATGCATAGGATTTTAGCACTGTTTGATTTATCAGTGAGAGTAAATTTTCATTGCTGTATCTGCTAGTTAAGAGTATATTTGTTTGGTTCTGGTGAGTTTCCTTAAAAGGCAATGTGTAAAAAAGTATTCAATATGAATGGGAATTTTATGTATTGCATTAAAATTAGCTTCTACGTTCTTCAGTAATTTGAAAGGATGCATATAGTGAGCATTCGATAATACACCTGTGTATTTGAATTTAATCAGTTAAAAGGCTAAGTGCTAAAAATAATTGGTTGATAGTACTAACAATTTCTGTTCCAAATAACTTGAGCAGTTGCATATGGATTGCTGCCCCTTGGAGACAATTATAAGAAATCTGGATTAAGCATCTTATTCCTGGGAAGTGTAGTATTAATTGAACAAGGCTTTATATAGCAGAGCTTACCGAAGAAGAGTCTATTGAGCAATTCTTCCTTTTCCCCATTACAATTGTGATGTTCTGATACCTTTCAGTTCTTTCTTTGCTTGACATAATGCACTTTTTTCCTGTAGGGAGGCTTCAAAGTCAGCTGTAACATCCTTTGACAGAAACATAGTCATCTGAGAGTGTGTAGAAACTAAGGATCTGAATGGAAAAGGGAGTAATAGCTAAGAATTTTTAGCTAATGTGCTGCAGTGAAGAAGTTTCCATTCACAGTTCTTGTAATTGTTATTAGAAAAGCATCTTAAACATCCCTGGGAAAAGATATGTGTAGGTTGTCTGTATGCGTGTTTGTGCTTTTCCTTTTGGCCTGTTCTATTGGTGAAAGCAGTAAATGCAGTTCTGTCTTGTTCCCTTGTTGGTCTGAAGCAGCAAACAAAGTTTGAGTCCAGCAGCATCTTTAAAACCAACAAAGTTTTATTCCAGGTATAAGCTTTCATGTGTACGCATGTCAGAATCAAGGGTCAGTGCAAGCTGAGTTCCAGAGTCAGTCACAATTCAGTCCAAAGGTCAGTTACTGAAAGGGCAGAGTCTAGTTCAAAGCATTATATACCGGAATTAAGGTCCAGTAGTCCAAGGTCACACAAGTGCTGGGAGAAAGATTTCAGAGTCAAGAGCCAGTCCAAGGGTCACAGAAACAGAGCTGTGGTCACTGAGTCAAGAGGTTGATGACTTGTGGCTTCCACAACATGCAGGCTCCCAGCACTGGGATTTATACGCATTCCCTAACAAGCCCTTGTTACCAGCCTTGGGAATACTGCTGCAACTGCTCTAGGCTGTCATCAGCAAGCAGCTGGCGATGGGCCAGGAGACGTGCACTCTGCCTCCTTGCTTGCAGCTCTCTTCTAAGCCTCTGTCTGCAGTGCTCAAAGGGTGGAGGAGAGCCTGCTGGACTGATCTCACTTAAGTGCGTCTCACCTGCTGCACCAGGGCTAGGTGCTGGTGGCTCTGGGTCAGCTGCTGGCTGTGAGCCTTGATTAATCTGTAGCTCCTCTGCCTTTAGTTCAGGGCTGACTAAATGAAGCTCCTCTGCACCTTAGGTGTCTCCTTCTGAGGAGTCCCCAGCATTGCTTGTCTCAGGCTGACCAATGACATAAGAACATAAGAGACACCAATGTTGGATCAGGCCAAAGGCCCATCCAGTCCAACACCCTGTGTCACACAGTGGCCAGAAATACCAGGTGCCATCAGGAAGTCCACCAGTGGGGCCAGGACATTAGAAGCCCTCCCACTGTTGACCCCCCCCCCCAAGCACCAAGAAGACAGAGCATCACTTGCCCCAGAGCCCCTATCTATACCTTGTGGCTAATAGCCACTCATGGACCTCTGCTCCATACGCTTATCTAATTCCCTTTTGAAGCTGTCCATGCTTGTAGCCACCACCACTTCCTGTGGCAGTGAATTCCATGTTTTAATCACTCTTTGGGTGAAGAACTACTTCCTTTTATCCGTTCTAACCTGACCGCTCAGCAATTTCATTGAGTGCCCACGAGTTCTTGTATTGTGAGAAAGGGAGAAAAGTACCTCTTTCTCTATCTGCTCTATCCCATGCATAATCTTATAAACCTCAATCATGTCACCCCTCAGTCGTCGTTTCTCCAAGCTAAAGAGCCCTAAGCGCTTTAACCTTTCCTCATAGGGAAAGTGTTCCAACCCTTTTATCATTCGAGTTGCCCTTTTCTGCACTTTTTCCAAAGCTATAATATCCTTTTTAAGGTGTGGTGACCAGAACTGCACACAGTATTCCAAATGAGGTCGCACCATTGATTTATATAGCGGCATTATGATATTGGCTGATCTGTTTTCAATACCCTTCCTAATAATCCCCAGCATAGCATTGGCCTTCTTTATTGCAGTCACACACTGTCTCGACATTTTCAGTGAGTTATCTACTACAACTCCAAGATCTCTCTCTTGATCTGTCTCTGCCAGTTCAGACCCCATCAACGTGTATTTATAGTTAGGATTTTTGGCTCCAATGTGCATCACCTTGCACTTGGCCACATTGAACCCCATTTGCCATGTTGACGCCCACTCGCCCATCTTTGACAGATCCCTTTGGAGTGCCTCACAATCCTCACTGGTTTTCACCACCCTGAACAACTTCGTATCATCCGCAAATTTAGCCACTTCACTGCTTACTCCCAACTCCAAATCATTAATGAACAAGTTAAAAAGCAGTGGACCAAGTACTGATCCCTGCGGTACCCCACTGCTTACCACCCTCCACTGAGAAAATTGCCCATTTATACTCACTCTCTGTTTTCTATTATTTAGCCAGTTTTTGATCCATAAAAGGACTTGTCCTTTTATCCCATGATTTTTGAGCTTACTTAGGAGCCTTTGATGAGGAACTTTTATCAAAAGCTTTCTGGAAGTCAAGGTAAACAATATCTATTGGGTCCCCCTTGTCCACATGTTTGTTCACCCCCTCAAAGAACAGTAACAGGTTAGTGAGACAAGATTTTCCCTTACAGAACCCATGCTGAGTCTGCCTTAATAGGTTTTGTTCATCTATGTGCCACTGATTCTTTCCTTAATAATGGTTTCCACCAATTTACCCGGTATCGACGTCAGACTGACTGGCCTGTAATTTCCCAGATCTCCTCTGGAACCCTTTTTAAAGATGGGAGTGACATTAGCTACCTTCCAGTCCTCAGGAATGGAGGCAGACAATGCATACTTCTTCAGATACATCAAAATGGAAGTTACCAGTCCATACATATAGGTAGAGCGTGAGCAGCAAATTAGCATACAGCATAATAAAGGTGTTTAACAGATGGAAGGACCAAATTGGAATAACAAGCTTAGTTTATATGGTCACCATTTGTTTGGGTTTAATTCCGGGGGGAAACCGTGAAGGAAATAAATATATCAAAATCGGAGATTAATGCGCAGATGTACCCTTCTTAACTGTAGAATGTTGAGAGTAATTAACTGAGACCCTATCATGCTCCATCCGTCTCCTCTCAACCATGGAGGCAGCAGTACAGTATCCTCTTCTTTGAAGTGGTACAGTTAGCTGTACAGTGTATCTTCCCTGTCCCCAGACCAGAGAAATACATTCCAATCCACCATTCCAAATTATATTACATTCTACTACTCATTACGTTACAATCTACTATTTCAGTCCACTATTCCAAATTAGAAATAAAATTAAATTAAGAGAATGTATAGCCCTTCTGGGAGATCAGTGAGAATACAGGTGTAAGGACTGAATGACTTTACCATACAATGGTCCAATGGCACCTTTAAGACCAACAAAGGTTGGTCTGTCACTACTGTACACTAAGACCAACAAAGGTTTATTCAAGGTATGAGCTTTCGCGTGTATGCACATTTTATCAAATAAGTTAGAATGGCAGGCAAGGTTCAAACTTACAGCCAGATAATGAACAGCAATGTTCACTAGCTTTAAGTTTGAACCTTGCCCCCTGGCCATTCTAACGTATTTGATAAAGTGTGCATGCACACAAAAGCTCATACCTTGAATAAACCTTTGTTGGTCTTAAAGGTGCCATTGGACTCTAAATTTGTTGTACTGCTTCAGACCAACACAGCTGACCAACTGGATTTATCATACATAGTGAGATAAGAAACCCATGTCCCTATTAAGTCCTGTTATTCCAGTTTGGTCCTTGCATCGGTTAAATACCTTTATTCTGCTGTATGGTAATTTGCTGCTCACTGTCTACCTGTATCTGTGGACTGGTAACTTCCATTTCAATGTATCTGAAGAAGTGTGCATGCACATGAAAGCTTATACTTTGAATAAAACATCAGTGGTCTTAAAGGTGCCTCTGGACTCAAGCTTTGTTCTGTCTTGTTCCCTGTTAACACAAAAACTTTCAAGCACTTTTTTGGTTTCATTAATGAGTGCTTTGCATCCTGATGAGAAAGTAAATCAGTATGGGCTACTATGGTTTACCAGTAAGAAAGCTGGCTGGAGCAGCAGCCACGGGGTGGCTTGGTATTTGGAAACAGGTGTTTCTTTCCCCCTAATTAGTGACTGCTATGGAAGGGGGCCTGCATCCAGGGAAGGCTGCTTCTCCCACTGCCTGGGAACAAACAAGGGTGGGGGTCTCTGGGGGAGGAAGGAACGAAGCTTTATTGGAGTTGTCTCGGAGAAGCGCAGGGACAGGTGGGGAAAAGCTGTCTCTGAGCAGTGCAGCAGGCCTCATCCTTTTCACGTGTAAAGTTACATTGCAGCTGACTCATTAGCCACTGAGGAGGCAAAATCCTGTCACCATCGTCACTGCTTCATTAAGCGTTTCCCCTTTTCCTCTCCCTTTCTGCCCCTCCACAAGCACCTCAGACCCCGCTGCTGAGTTGGGCTTTGTTGGCCTGGATGAGAAGGGAGGGAAGGATGGATGGCCTATGGGCTGCTTGCCTAAAAGCATCTCATAGCACAGCAGTGGAGAATGTGCTGCCTTGAGAGAGCAAAGTGCCGTCAGTGTCAGTGCCTTTGCCAGCCATGTCCTCGATCTCTATTGCCATGCTGTGAGATGGCCTTTAAAAGGGAAGCAAGCACCCCTTGTGTGGACCATCCATCCTCTTCACCCAATCCCTGAAGCAGGGGCAGCTTTGGGGGCTGGGCTGCTCCCAAACAGTAGGAAAGGAAGCAGTACAAGGAAGCATTTGCTGAAGTAGTGATAGCAGCACTTCATCCTCTCAGCTACAGCATATCTGAGGCCAGGGGAACAAAGAGAGTGGATGAATATGCTCCTGAGGTTGGAGGCTGAGTGAGGGGGTGGGGCTAGGGAAATCACTAGCAAGAAATTTATGCAACTTTCATCGCTGTTTGCATCACCTGAGATATCCATGCTTTTATTGACATCAAAGAAGAAAAAGACTTGGTTTGTATACTTTGCTTTTCACTACCCAAAGGAGTCTCAGAGTGGCTTACAATTGCCTTCCCGTCCTCCTCCCCCAACAGACACCCTGTTAGGTAGGTGAGGCTGAGAGAGTTCTGAGAGAACTGTGACTGACACAAGGTCACCCAGCTGTCTTCATGTGGAGGAGTAGGGGAATCAAACCTAGTTCTCCACATTAGAGTCTGCCACTCTTAACCACTATACCAAACTGGCTCTCAGAAAGCCAGCAAAGTGTCTGATTTCTTTTCTTTTTGCAAAATTTTTTATTTTCCAAAACTACAAGAAAATAAGGAAATGGAAAGTAAAGGTAAAAACAAAACCACTAAAAACCCAAGAGGTTCTGGTCATATAATGATTACAAGAAAGATTAATTTGTTACATTGAAGGTGATCATTAAAGTCGCTTAAAAAATTTCAAGTCCAGGTATTCTGACTTAGTAAAAAAAACAAAACCAAGAACGCTTAAATATTAAGAAGCAAGATCAAACTTCAGATAAAGTTGACATCTCATTTGCCTCTTCTTTCCCTCAATTGATATCCTTGCTTGGGGGCAGCCGCCCCGCATTCCGAATCAGAGTCCTCTCCAGAAAGTGTTTCATCATCACACCCCTTGTTGCTCTTCTCGTCCTCTTCCCCTGTTGGATCCAGTTGTTGCTGCAAAAACTCACATGCTTTCATAACAGAGTCAATTTCCCCCCTCTTGTCTTTAAATTTGAAAAGTATGTCTTCAGGTACAATCCATTTGTAGGAGATGTTATTCTTTTGTAGAAACAGAGCCAGGTCTTTGTATTTCTTCCTTTTTCCCTTATTTCAAAGGGAATGTCTTTCAGAATTCTTATCTCCTTGCCATCAATTTTAAGGGTAGTTCCATTTGTTGCTTTTAGTATCTGATCCCTCACATGTCTTCGGGAGAATCTAACCACCACCTCACCGGGCAGATTATTTTTCTTTATGTATTCTGAATATGACCTATAGATCACATCCATCTCGCCTTGAAGAAAATCCGCTTTTAAATCTACAACCAGTCCCAGAGCATCACTCATAGTCTGCTTAAGATTCTCCCCTTTAGTCTCAGGAACTCCCTGAAATCTCAGTGTAAAGCTTGCCTTTTCCATTTGAAGCTGTAAAAGCTGGGCTTCATCAGAATTTCTCTTCTTTTCCATCTCCTGCATTTGCTTTTTAAGCTTTTTGGTGTTGGCATCCACTTCTTTAAGATTCTCAGCTGTTT
Organism: Gekko japonicus; assembly: GCF_001447785.1. Lineage (NCBI taxonomy): Eukaryota > Metazoa > Chordata > Lepidosauria > Squamata > Gekkonidae > Gekko > Gekko japonicus. The sequence continues at coordinate 198,793 of NW_015171550.1, forward strand.
GCTCTGCTTTCTTTTTGGTCTCGTCTAATTGCTGTTGCTGTGCAGCAAAGTTTTGATTGAGTGTCGTCATTTGCTCCAGCAGGGGTCGCAAAGCTTCTGTTAGCATCTTAGAGAAGTCTATGATTACATCCAGTTGCGTGACCGCACTTGCTGGGCTAGCACTTCCTGTAGGACACTTAGGTTTTGTTTGCTTATATTTCTCCGTCTTTTTAGCGACATCTTTGAAGCTGTTTACATTTAGAAAAGTTTGCCAAAAGTCTCTGAAGTCTGCAAGTCGCCTGTCATTCTCTTGTAAGTTCCTCACTATAGTCCCACTTTGCTTTCAGTTCCGCCCCCCTTTAAAAGGCATGCTTTAAGTCTGTTTTTATTTCCGCGGGGGGGGGGGTTCCCACACCCCCTTGCTTACTTTAGGGGGGCCTTTCAGCCATTTCTCTGGTTCTCACTTCAACCAAACTCACTCTCAATGTAGATCAGGTGGATCTCGCCATCAAACGTGTAAACCGCTCGACCTCCATTCGCTTCTCCCAGTGTGCGTCTCTGAGTCCAATACTGGAACACAGCAGCAAGACCGTCGGGGCATCGGAGCGCCTCAATCCACTGGCACCATGCTGGGAGAGAGGCGATCCTTGGTGCCCCATGGCTAGGAACCCATCACAAGGACTCCAGGGGGCACGTACAGTTGCACCCCCCTCTCCATCCACTGGCTCACGGATCATGTCCTCGGGAGCTCCCGAGAGACGCGTCCGCCATTAGATCGCCAAAACCAGAAGTTCCCAAAGTGTCTGACTTCTAAATGAACAGTTGGTTTTGCAGGTAGGGTTCCCAGCCCCCAGGACCCAGTGAGGCTTTTAGAGGCCTGGATCCCTACCCCCAAACAGGGATGTCACTGTGTGACATCCCCGACAGAATGACGTCACCCAGAAGTGATGTCATCATGTCACTGACATCGGGGGATGATGCTCTGGTTTTGGGGCAAACTCTATGGTTTTGAAGGCAAACTATGGTTTTAAACATCCCGGAGAGGCCCAGGAGCCCCTCGCCATTGGCCAGTTGGGACCTGGCAACCCTATCTGCAGGTAGAAAATCTGTGAATAGGAGTGGGTAAGGACCTGGTCCCCTGCTTATGGATTATTTCTTCTATAAAATCTACATGGTTTTCCAGTTTGTAGTAACAGTTTTCATGGGCATTTCTTAGCGAAGAAAATACATTATACTTCAATCTGCCCTTTGTGTTCATTTCTGCAGAGGGCTCTTCTTTGTTGAAAAGCAGCATTGTTTAATTACCAGCATGAAAATAAATGAATAAAGGGGTTGGATCACAGATCTGCTTGTAACCTTGAGAAAGTAACAACATTTCAAGTGGGGGCATTTTACCTGGTTAGAGTATGGCTTTTGGAACAGTTGAAGATATGTATAGCCAAAGATACCGCTTGAGAATTGTAGATGAGGTACTAATATGTCAGCTTAGTTTATGAACTTATTTTATTAACAAATTCACTCAACTTGTTCTCCCTTTTATATTTTTTCAGGATCAATATTTGCGCAACGTCAAGTCACAGTTCAAGAAGGCCCACTATACCGCACGGAAAACTCTCACATCACTATTTGGTGCAATGTCAGTGATTACCAAGGACCTTCAGAACAGAATTTTCAGTGGTCTATATATCTCCCATCCCTCCCAGAAAGGGAGGTACAAATTGTCAGCACCATGGACCCATCCTTTCCTTATGCTATTTACACCCAGCGTGTCAGGAGTGGAGAAATCTATGTAGAGAAGATCCAAGGGGATTCCGCTCTGCTGCACATCACAGAGCTTCAGGACAGGGATACTGGCGTATATGAATGTCACACACCGACCACTGATGAAAGATACTTCGGGAGTTACAGTGCCAAGATGAAGCTAATAGGTAAGGTTTTTGTTTTACAGATCTTTTGTTACCCTAGACGGAGCCTCTTGTTTAGGTCAGGACTGCAAATTTCGTATAGCACCTTTAACAAAAATCATTAAGGCGGCTGAGAGAGTAAATTGAAGCTGTGAAGGAGATGGTGGTTGAAGAGAGATGCCAGGAGCTACCAAAAGAGAAATGCTACACCAGTGGTGTCCTAATAGTGAGGAAAGAACTGACCAGGGCTGGATCAGGAGGCCTTAGCTCAGGAAGGAGGGCTCCAGAGCAAACTGATTTATGCAGTAGCCAAATCGCTCGCTCACAACTTTAATGCCAGTCGCTCACAAAGTAGAATTTTTGCTCACAAGCCTCCACAGCTTAGGGGGAACATTGCTCAGAACTCATTAGAATTTTGTGAATTCTTGGCTGGGAGAGCAAGTAGGAGGTACAGCTGGCATTATCAAGGAAATCAGTTCTTGTTTTTAATGTAGAATCCCCTATAAACTTCAGGTTGTAGAGAGGATGCAGAGAATATGGACAGTACTATCAAAATAGCTGCTTGTACCCACATGTGTTCAAATGTGATATAGAACTCTTTCCAATATCCAAGTGTCTATTTTAATTCAGATTGCGTACTCTGGAATAGAGTGAAAATATTGCAACTGTATGTAGTAATGTAAAGTTTCTAGAAAATTTGAAGCTATGGGGGGGAAACCTTGTTCCAGGGGAAAAAATTGTGATTTTTTAAAAAACCTAAACATATTTTTCTGCTTTAACAACATGATACCTTGTTTATAACCCTCACCTGGAGATTGGCAGCAATGGTTCCCCTGGAGAAAATAACTGCTTTGGAGGGTGGACTCTGGCATTCTGTTCAGCTGAGGCCTTTCCCCTCCCCAAACTCTGTCTTCCGTAAATTCCACCACAAAATCTCCAGGAATTTCCCAACCTGGAGCTGGCAGCCCTCATCAGGACTGGCCCCAATGAGATTCCCATAAAGGCCAAAGTAGACCTGGAAAGGGCCTCCTGCCTTTGTCTTTTTACTGAAAGAACCAATCTCAGTAGCCAGCCAGCCAGCCAGAGAGGAGCCAAGCAGGAGAAGCCAGCCAGAGAGGAGCCAAGCAGGGAAGAGTGGCCAGGCTTGGCAGTGGGCGGGAGAGAGGCGCATACCCAGCACCCAGCCAATGGCACACGAGTACTCTTGAGTAGTGGTTGATGGGCCAATGGCTGATGGAGCACACAGCACAGCCAGTGGGAGAGCCCGAAGGTGCCAATACGCTGGGATATATATATATATTGGATAACATAATTTGTTCAGTCGCACAGTCGAGTCTGACTCTTCGCGACCCCATGGACCAGCTCCCGCCAGGCCCTCCTGTCTTCTGCTGTCCTCTGAAGTTGGCTCAATTTCATGTTCGTTGTGTCGATGACACTGTCCAACCATCTCATCCTTTGCCGTCCCTGTCTTCTTTGACCTTCAATCTTTCCCAGCATCAGGGTCTTCTCCAGTGAGTGCTCCCTTCTCATTTGGTGGCCACCATATCCCACCATATCCCACCAAATGAGAAGGGATAACATAATAGTAGTATAATATATAGTAATAATAGATAGACTAGACTAGCCCTGTCTCATCAGATCTTGGAAGTTAAACAGGGTTGACCCCAATTAATATTTTGATGGGAGACCACCAAGGCAGTCTGTTTACTAGGCAGAGGCAGACAATGACAAACCACCTCTGAGCATCACTTGCCTTGAAAACCCTGCAGGGTCGCTATAAGTCGACTGCAACTTGATGGCAAAAAATAGTTAAACAATACAGTGTTGCTGGACAATAGAAGGATTGAAGAACTGATAGATTAAGAGTTTGTAAGAATAAAAGAAGAAGAAATCCCAACAGCTATCAATAAATTAGTAGAATAACAAAAGCAATACAGCCCATTCTCGGAAGCACTAACCCCTTTGAACACACTTACTAGTATTTTAGAAATTACCAAGTCTTGGAGTATTTGAAATATGGTGACTTGAATTTGCTGGGATAATCTAGCCATATAGGATGACTCTTATTTTAGTCTGGGTTTTAAATAACTTTAGCCTCAAACCTCAAGACTGGATAGAGACATCTTAAAAATTACTACTGTCCTACACCCCTGCAAAATTTCCAACATGGCCCTAAAAAAGAAAAGAAAATACTGTACTGTATTTTCCGGTCACTAAATATGTGCCCAAATTGTAGTGTACACAAACCTATGTGCATTGGAGTCTTTGCTTCACTTCGAAAAGATGTTCTGAGACATCTAGGCTCAGTTTAGAAGCTATTACTTGCAGTTTTGAATATCAGCTGATAATGTAATATCAAAACTTCTGATATATGAATATTATATCAGTTTCAGATTAATTATCAAGCCTGATTAGATCCATCTCATGAAATGGATTTTAGTGTTCATGAGTTTGATTGTTAGTCCAGATGTTATCTTTTATGCAAAGGGTGCAGGGATGGAAGTGGCTTTAGCAAACAAAAAAGAAGACCCCTCTTACAATACCATCACAGCATCTGAATTAGCCCTTAAGCTTGATCTTTGGACACAGAAGGCAGAGCAGCCTTTGGGAGATCTTCAGAGGGTTAGCCCCATTTGTGTGCTTATGGCAAAAATGAACAGGAGTCTTGAGACACAAAGACTAGCAAGTTTTTATTGTACAACATGCTTTTGTGGACTAGTGTGGTTTTCAAGAGATGCATGCCATGTAAGGGGACCTACTACATGGTAGAATAAAAACTAGTTAGTCTGTGATGTGCCATTAAACTCATGCTTGTTTTTTGTTTTCCCTCGCGGCTGAAACATATGTCATGGATGATGCTACCAGTAGGCAGTTCTTGATTAACTACAGAGATCGGTAACAGGATGTAAAAGAAAAGTTGATCTTTAAGGCAACTACCTGCTAATATTCAATGCAGAATAAATCAGGAAATGCAGGCAATGTTTGTCTATGCCTCTTTCTGGTTAAGGCATGAAAAGTGAGAAATTTAGTATGAAAATATTCCTGCTAGCAAAAGGATTGTTCATATCATTGGAGAGTGATGCTGTTTGTTTAGTTAGAGATGAGTTGTAGTTGGACTTGGCTGTGTGCTTCCTCTACCATATGTGGGAAATAACTAGAAATGCTCACTCAAGAAGTATGCCTAAGCTATGAGTGAGTTACTGTTTTTCATTTTCTCAGCTGTGGAACCAAACTTTCTCCTTTCATCAAATTATGAATTTTTAATTCCCTCATTAGGTTTAGCAGCCCTTATTTGGCAGCAGAATGGCCCAAGGGGCTTTAAGGAGATGGGATTTTTAGTTCTTTCAAGCACTATGAAATGTGTGGGGGAGGGGTGGGTAAAAAGGATTTTTAAACTGTATCTGCTGGTTTCCTTGGCCACTTAGTGCTCCGTTAGATTGTGGTAAATGTTAATTGATCATTGTATCTTTGCTGGCTGTTATTTAAAGATGTGCTTCTAAGGGTTTTACCCCTCACAATGTTTAAGCACTGAGAAGAGAAAAGTAAAGGCTGGCCAAACAGCCATGCAAAAGCTGCTTAAAAGTGCATGCCACTTTCAGGCATCCCTACTGAAATTCACTGTATTGTATGGAGCTGATCAGTAGGGTGGGATGCACTGCATATTGTGGGCGTGGCACAGAGTAGGCTTTATCATGGCATCGCCAGTGAGAACTGCAATAAGTTGACCAGGTGTCAGACAGATAGAAAAATGGGGAAGAAATGACTGAAGCACAAGTCTTTGATGACAGAATGGACAAATGAGTCTGACATGCAACTGGAGGACAAACTGTGATGAGTGTGGAATTCACTGCCACAGAAGGTGGCGGCTACAAGGATGGATGGCTTCAAGAGGGAATTAGATAAACACTGTGTGACAGAGTGTTGGACTAGATGGGCCATTGGTCTGATCCAACATTGGCTTTTCTTATGTTCTTATCTGTGTTTTGAGTGTGTGTAATCAGATGCAAGTCATTTTTATCTCATTCAGCCAAACAATTAATTCTTTGTCTCATTCATACCCTAAAGAGATAAGCAGGCAAAAGTAATATCTGGATCTACTTTAGGAATACCTTCACTTGAACTTTGATACCTAGAATTCTGCTAATTCTGAAGAAGACAGAGTCAGGATTCAAGATGATCTAGATAGGCTGGAACAGTGGGCGGAGACAAATAAAATGAATTTCAATAGAGATAAGTGCAAAGTCCTACACTTAGGTACAAAAAATCAAAGGCACAGATATAGGCTTGACAGCAGCACATGTGAAAGGGATCTAGGTGTTCTGGTCGATCACAAGCTAATCATGAGCCTGCAGTGT
>NW_015171550.1:205163-281633 GCF_001447785.1 Gekko japonicus
GTTTTATTTAGGTACAAGCTCTCCCTCCTCTGCGAGGACAGATCTGCACATCCCCCCCCCATAGCTAGCAATCCAAAACAGTCCAGTGGAGCCTGAGCGGTGGGTGTTGCCTTCTGACACACTTCCGGTGATGTCAGGGTGTGTGGCATATGCAAATAAGTTATGCTAATGAGTTATGCTAATGAGCTCCTGCACCTCTTTTTCTACAAAATGACCCCTGAACAGAAGCATTGTGTCCAGATCACGGGAGGTGGTAGTTCCGTTCTATTCTGCTATGGTCAGGCCTCACCTGGAGTACTGTGTCCAGTTTTGGGCACCACATTTTAGGAAGGATGTTGACAAGCTCGAGCGTGTCCAGAAGAAGGCAACCAGGATGGAGAGAGGGTTGGAATCCAAGTCTTATGAGGAAAGGCTGAAAGAGTTGGGTATGTTTAGCCTGGGAAAGAGAAGGCTTAGAGGGGACATGATTGCAGTCTTCAAGTATTTGAAGTGCTATCATGTAGAAGATGGAATGGATCTATTCTCTATTGCTCTGGATTGCAAGACTAGGTCTAATGGGTGGAAATTATAAGGGAGTCGTTACTGGCTAAATATCCGGACAAACTTCCTAACTGTAAGAGTGGTTGAGCAGTGGACATTTTCAAGCGGAGGCTGGACGACCATCTTTCGTTTATGCTCCTGCAGAGTGCAGGGGGTTAGACTAGATGACCTGCAAGGTACCTTCCAACTCTAACATTCTATGATTCTATGAATTTGGAGTCACTTTAACATGTCTGGGTAATTTTTAACACAGTTCTTCCTCTGAAGGATTTCTAGCCATATAAAATCTTATTTCCCTGCTTTGAGCTATTTGTTACACTTTGGAACAAGAGATTACCAAAGATGGTTTTACACGGCTGGTTCACATGACTATCAAATGATATGGCTTTCATAATAAGCTTAGTATAGAGCAAGCACAGTCCAGCAGATGTCAAACAGTGGATTTTTTTAATTGCAGAGAGCTCTACGTTTTGAGCAATACACTAAAACTAAAAGATATACTGTTCGTTCATAGAAGAATGTGAGATCCATCTTGCTGTCAAGAGGCTTAACATTCTTTGTTGCTGAATGTGACAGGTATTTAGTTTCAGTTACAACTGATGCATTAGTATTGGACTGATCTGTCCTGAAGTGTGTTGACCAAAGAACTACATGAAAAGCATCGCAGCTGATTTAATTCAAGCTTGTTATGGAAATATGGTTTGAAGTCTGTTACAAGCCAGTTGTGTTTTTCCAATTTATGGGATGGGGACAGGGGGAGAATAGAGGAGCAACCCAGCAATAGAGATGTGCAGATTTTTTAACCAGTATTTTTTGGTTCGGATCTATCGGACATGAACAAATTTCAGGATTTCCGAAAAATCTCAGATCCAATAGACCTGAGAAGAAAAATACCAGTTTAAAAAAAAATAGCTGGGGACTTCTGCAGTGTGGTTTAAACCAGGCTGCTGGAGAAGCCAGCTCCAGGATCTGCTGTGCTGTGAGAAGCAGATCGCTCCGCACGGCATGTAGATCCTGGCTGAGCACTTCTCCAGCAGCCCAGTTTAAACTGTACTGCAGGAGAAGCTGTCCCCAGGACCTGTTGTGCCATGGGAAGCAGATCTCTCCCCATGGCACATACATCCTGGCTGGGGACTTCTCCTTTAGCTGCATGGGAAGCCAGCCCCAAGCTGAGCCAGTGGGAACAGTCTGCTCCCCACTGGAACAGCTGATCCTTGGGCTGTCTTCTGCAGTCCCTTTAAGCTTTAAAGGGACTGAAGTAGAAGCCTGACAAACAGCTGAGAGGTGGGAGCAATCTGCTGCCGCCTCTCCACTGCCTCTCCACTGTTTTCAGATCTACCTGATAATTCCCAAATATATTCAGGATTTTTTTTCAATTTTCCCGAGAAAACCGGGATTCATTCGGGAAGCTGAAATATACCCGAAAAATACCAATAAGGTATTTTTTGAGAATATTTTCGGCTCAGATCTGAAAGCACACCACTACCCATCAACAGAAAAACAACTTTTCAGTGACTGGTTCAAGATTCTTGGTAGATGGAGTACCTTCATTTTACACACACCTAGTACAAAATTTCCTTCTAGTCCTATCAGAGCTAAAAGGAACATCAGCAATGAAAGTATATTTCTTTATCTTGATAATATAGGAGGATCAAAAAGAGTGGGGATCATTTGCATTCTACAATGGAAGGAGGGAAATGTCATGACTGCTAGTTGGATTCCCTACATCTTTCTCCTCATTTTAAAGGCTTGCCATAGGCTGATTCTGCCTGGCAGCCACTAAGAACAGAAGGGATAAATCATGCTGCTTTGCACTCCTTGCCTTTATAGTTCTTGGTTTCTCATTAACATCATGCTGCCTTCTGGACTTGAGCTATGTTTTAATGGGGCCTGTGGCCATGAATAGCTCTTATTTTAGTTGGCTTGTCAGCTGGGGCACAGGTGGCTTTACTCATTGGAAAGCTAGTGTGAAGATTATGCTATGATTTAGAGAGATCTCCACATATGGTTTTGGGTAATAGCGTTGCTTTAATGCTCTTGTAGGATTCCATTCCCATCAGAAAAGAACCTGTCCTTTGTACTGAGGCTGGACCTGGGCAGTTGGAGATATAACAGTAGTAGCTGTTGTCCTTAAGAGAAAAGAATCTTGGGTCAGCTGTGACAATTGCTATGACAGATCTGGAACTTTTAGTTTTAACAAAATTGCTTTTTTGTTAATACAGTTTGAAGAGATACAAATAATCGAACATCTGGGAAGAAATGGTTTAATTCTGTGAACACATATGTATTAGTATAAGGTCACTTACCTAAGAACTTTGGCCAAATGATATTAGCACAGAAACTACAAGTCTGGGTTTATTAAAGTTGGATAATGGATGGTTTGGGTAATGGGCTGTTTCTAGTGTGCGCACACAAAAGACCATAAGAAGGGGCCTGCTGGATCAGACCAGTGGCCCACCTAGTCCAGCATCTTGTTTCACACAGTAACCACGGTAACCCAGTTTCCTTGGAGGGTCAGCAGGCAGTGTGTAGAGATCAAGGGGTTTCCCTGATGCTGGGTCCCAACACTGATATTCAGAGGTTTACCGCCTCAGTATGTGGAAGTTCCTTTTACTTACCATAGCTAGTAGCCACTGATGGACCTATTTTCCATGCATCTATGCAGATCCTGGCTGCTGTGAACACTCTTTACATTTGCTGAAATCCTATGCATGCTTAGTTGGGAGCAAATGTGGGGTAGAATTTCTGGAATGGGAAACTTTTCCATAGAAAGTTTTCCATTTGTAAAGATCATTGTTTCATAACGTTAATAAGAATGAATGGATGCCATCCTCTAATGCAAAATGCCATCCTTCAAGTCTGACAGATCCAAACATCTTTGGTACAAGTGGTTCCAAGGCAGAGTCCAACCACCTCGGCCCCAGCAAACACAGGAAAAGCTGTAGGTTCTGACCCTGTATCCCTGGAATGTAGCTCCTCAAACCCACCACCTAAAATGGCTCAGCATAAACTTAAGCACCCAGAGAAACTTTCCAAGTCAATGTCATCCTCCACCTTTCACCCCCAAGACCCAGTGTCACGGGCTGGGATGCCAGTCAAAGGGAGTCCAGAACAAGCCAAGGTCAGGAGCCAAGAAATAGAAGATCTTGAACAATTTCAATTTCTTCATCATCAACAGGATTTCTAAAACAACGCTGCTGTTCCTGAGTAGAAATAGATTTTTTTCAGCCCCTGTAACTAAAAATAGGGACCTTATCTTCTGCAGTTGGTGTGCTCATGTCAGGATGATAGGTCGCTGTAAAAATTCCTTACTCTTGTAGGTATAAGATACGTGCAGCATAACAGTACCAGCAGAGGAAGTTGTAACCACAGTACTTGGTAACATGCAATGGGTCTCAGAAACAGCCTGGATAACACTGTACAGATTTTTGTTGTAGGGGCTTCATGCACTTTCCCCTTCTCTTAGCCTTAAATGTGGATAACAGTGGAATTACGTACAGCCTATTAGGGATATGAATTAGTTAATATAGAAAATTTGCACATCATAGAAGCATGGTATTGCATGTAGTAAATAAACTCCAAAGAAGTATGTTGCAAAAGGAAAAGCATTTATTGACATAGATTCAATTCACATCTACGTTCTGGTCAAAAGGAGAGAGAGAAGCGTAATCTAAAGAATACTATTCCCTATCATAAGTGGCAAGCTATTCTGACATCATGTGTGCAAGTAAGACGGCATGGCTCCTACAGGAAAGACATATGGATGCGTCCTGCTCCTTACCGGTCCATGAGGTGGGGTGAGGGGGGGGGAGAGAGAAGACAAAGGGGACAAGAAGAAAAGGAGTCAGAGAGAAGCTCCTAGCTTAGACAAAGAGAGATATCAGCTGCCTAGGGAGGTGGTGAGCTCTCCCTCACTGGCAGTCTTTAAGCAGCTGCTGGACAAACACTTATCAGGGATGCTCTAGGCCAGTGATGGCGAACCTTTTAGAGACCGAGTGCCCAAACTGTGACCCAAAACCCACTTATTTATCACAGTGCCAACACGGCGATTTAACCTGAATACTGAGATTTTACTTTAGAAAAAAACACTCATATCTTAATTTAAGATGATCCAAACAAAGTAAGGAAAGCAATCCCAAATGCTTTCATTTACTTAAAATTATTTGGCAGAGAATTCGACACTTTAATGATTGTCTGGGCCTGGCTGGGGCGATGGCACGCGTGCCCACAGAGAGGGCTCGTGAGTGCCACCTCTGGCACCCGTGCCATAGGTTCGCCACCACTGCTCTAGGCTGATCCTGCATGGAGCAGGGGGTTGGACTAGATAGCCTGTATGGGCCCTTCCAACTCTGTGATTCTATTCCATTCTGTTGCATTCACTAAGAAGATAACATATGTATGCGTCTAGAGCAATGTAGCATCCCTCAGTGTCCAGGCATGCTGTCATCTTACTCCAACACAGCCCCCATGCCACACTTGCACTACTGTTTCCTTGGCTACAAAGGAAATAGAGTGTGGGGGTGTCCAGTTAGGAAACACTGAGACTCTTTCTCTTTGTGAGGTTATCTACCCAACTATTTTTGTATCTCTGCCAGCTACTTTCATATTTCTGTTTCAGCAAAATTAAACATACACCTGGTGGGTCCCAGAGACTATTATTTTAGTTCTCCTTTCATGCAGTATTTAGAATAAGTAAGGAATGGTGTGTGTTAAATTCCGCCAGCTTACCCCTGTCATGGAAATCAGCCCGTTGATTAGAAGGAATGCAGCATTGTGAGCCTCAGTTGTCAGATGCCATTTTGAGGCATGAGGCTATGCGTTGCTCTTGGCGCACACTTAAGTATATCACTTCTAGTCATTATAAGGAGGGCATCATACTTTTTGGCCAAAGTGAAAGCATTTTGTAGCAACAATGAAAGGGACAAGAGAACTATGAAGCTGTTGCTAAATGGAGTTACTACTAAATGGAAGCTCACTTCATCTAGTCTGTCGTGCTTTGTTTCTGGCTTTCTTGTGGCTGTGTACAGCACTTGAAAATACACAAGGAATGCAGATGGGAGTGTAAAAATTGCCATAGCAGCTTCAAAGAATGATCCATCTAGTTTAGCATTTTAGCTGACATTAGACGATACTGGATGCTCCAAGCAGAAGTGCATGAAATTGCTTTGCAATAGAGGATGTCTTTTTAATTCTCATCAGTTGGAGATTATGTTGGGTCTCGGAACCTGCATATTTTGTGATCCTGCCATACTTTTATGTCTGTTTCTTTCTGAATTCTGCTATTCTCTTGATTTGCCTTGTAACAGTAAATTTGCAGGTTAATGGTACATTATGTATGAGAGGATTGGGAGAAGGAGAGTCGCTGTATTCTGCTTAAATGATCTACTGTTCAATTTATGGAGGGTTTGTGTTTTCTTTGCTGCTGTTGTATGAAGGAAATGAGTGACCCAGGGCAGCTTTCTCTGTTCTGCTCATTACTTTGCATACCTTATTCCGTTGCTTGTTGCTCAACTGCTCTAAACAAAACAGACTCAGTTATTCACCTTTTGATAAAGCATACCATCTGGTATTTTTTATCAGATTTGCAATTATATGCTTGAATTTTGCTGTATAATTTGGCAATTCTCCTCTAAGCAAGCTTCAGTGGTGTAGCTAAAATATGCAGCCTAGAAGGAAACAGCAAAGTCCCATTCACTAAAAATGTGTTGGTGGCAGAGCACCTTTGGTTAACGGAAACTCCATTGCAGAAGAAATCGTTTATTCTTCTTCATATCTCAGCCTCCAAAACATTACTGTGGCAAGTACTGACACGACTGAGAGAAAACATTTATTTGTTGTTGTTTTTCCCTCCTCCTATTTTTGAGTAGGCTTTTACTCAACAAGTAATGCAATTGTGGAATTCATTGGCAGTGGTTGGGGGGATGGTCATGAGCCGTATGTGGCTTTAAAAGGGAATTAGACAAATTCATGGAGCATAGGTCCATCAATGGTTACTAGCAGTAGCAAGTAAAAGGAAACATCAGGGAAGAGCCTTGGCTTCTATGCCCTTTTTACTTTGCCCTCCAAGGCAACTGGCTGGCCACTGTGTAAAACTGGTTGGTAGACTAAATGGGGCCACTGTTCTGATTCTTGTGTTAAGTTAGTAGGAGCAAGAATTTTAATCTAAAGCTTATGTGGGCAGCATGTAGCCTTGAGAAAAGTAATCTTTCCCTTGTTTTAAAACTAAAAACAGTTTTCTTGTTCTTAAAGAGGATATTTCATAGTGCTTTTTTCAGCATTTCTCACTTGGAAAAAGTATATATACCCACTAGAGTTGTCAGGTCCCCTCACTGTCGCAGTGGGGGGATTTGGGGGAGGTGTTCTGGGGGTGGATGTGATGTCGTTGGGCGACGTCCCGATGCAATGATGTCACCCAGAAGTGACATCATTTGGGGGTGGGGTTCCCCCTGGCCAGCAGTGGATTGCAGCCCCCAAAAGTGGGGGAACTCCCACTGGTACCTGGGGGCTGGCAACCCTAATACCTACCCATCTGTTCCCCCGCCTCTCCCGGTATTTGCATCTCCATGGAAACAATCCTCAGCAGATCTGCTCAGAAATAAATCCCAGAAGTAAAACCCTGGAAATGTTTTCTTAGGATTGCAGCCTATGCGTCTCTTGAGCAGTATCTCCAAACACAATTCCTAAATGCCTAATTGTGATTGGAGCTATATTGGAGCAAAGAGCCCAAAAGAGATGGGTTATGTAATGTCTTTAGCCTTACATATTTATCACTCTCTGGAACTATACTTTACAAGCAGGAGTGGCCTTAACCAATAAGCAATGGGGCAGTTGCCCCAGGCCCTGTGTTTGGGGGCTCTGACTGCCCACAGCACTGGCCTTTGAGGGAGGAAGAGAAGAAAAGGAGTAAGCTGCTGCTGTGGCTTATACCTGCCCTGTCTGGCACTTGGTCACCTGGCTTCTGGCAGCAGTGGTGGCTCCTGCCCACCTTGTACAGGATGAAAGCCACCCCTTGCTTGGCTCTGGGGGGGGGCATGGTGGTGGAGTAGCAGTGATTCTGGGGGCCCTTACTGGAGTTCCCCCCCCCAAGGCCTCAGAATCAGTAAGACTGCTGCTGTTTTCAGTTCTTGGGGGGGGTGCGGGGGGTGCGGGGTGTGTGTGTGCTCCAGCAATTGGAACTGGAAACCTCAGCTTCCTACTCAACTCCATGTCCTTCCAAATGCCTAGTGAAAGCAGGATTATTATTATTATTATTAATAATAATAGCAATGTACAAATAAGAAGAACTTGCACAGGGCACAGAGTTCAGTTTATCTCGGTGCAAAATTCTTTTGTTTTTTAGTGCAGAACGGACAGTGCCCAAGACAAAGCTGACAGGGCAGTTGCCCCTACTTATTTTTTCAGCCCCGACTGAGTCTCCTCCATAGCCATTATCAGCTGCCTATGGGCAAGGCAGTGAGGCCTCCGCTTCTTCTACTTCTTTGTTTTCTCACTGAGGTGCCACGATGGTCTGGCAGCCCTCGAACACAAAGCTGCCTTGGGACCTGTTTGTGCTTGCTGACGGATCCTGTTGCAGTTCCTGGCAGTTAGGTAGGAATAATGGGTTGTCTGGGCAAGAAAGGCAGAGACTGTGCAGGTTTCTCTGCCTCTGTGCCTTAGAACAGTCTCTCAGCATTAAGTGGGGAAAGTAATAACTGTAAGTGCCTCTGGTAACATATTGCACCCATCCCCTGCCTTAGCAATTGCTCAGTGAACTCTGAAAGCAGAATGTGGTCCCTGTAGCTTCAGCCAGATGCAGCTCTGAGAAATCTTATAATGGAAATAGGCCATTATTCTATTACCAGTGAAAATTTCACGTTCCACATCTTTGCTGTTCTCCTGTCTTTCTTAGTAGATTTTAGTATATTTGACTCCACTCGTTTCCATTCCATCCCACTCCACACACTTCAAAATTCATTTTCCTGTGGGACTGGTTCACTTTCTCTCCCTCCACTCTCTTGTCAACTTACTCACTTTGCATTAGTTTGCCTGCTGTATTGGAGGGCAGGGGGGCAGCTGTTGTAATTGTATATCTTTGGCAAGCATGATGTAATAGCATTTATATCCGCTCCCAAAGGGATTACCACCAGGGGTCGTTTGGGGCTGAAGCGTGCTGGAGCGCTGCTCCGGGAGCCCAGGAGCAGGCACAAATGGCGGTGGCTGCAAGCCCCGCCCCCAAGCTCCTTCTGTCTAGAGTCGTGCCAGCAGCGGCACAATCCCTCCATTGTATTCTATGGCCCCATAGAATAGAATGGAGAGATCGTGCCGCCGCTGCGGCGCGACTCCAGAGAGAAGGGGTTTAAACTTTAAACCCCTTCTCTCTTCGCTTCCTCCCCCCAGCCCGCCTTGGTAGGCCAGTTGGAAAAGCAAGGGGAGGCATCTTCAAAAGCCTCCCTTTCTCCAGCCAGCCTGCCAAGGCGGGCTGGGGAGGGGGAAAGTGAAGAGAGAAGGGGTTTAAACTTTAAACCCCTTCTCTCTGGAGTCGCGCCACAGTGGCGGCGCGATCTCTCCATTCTATTCTATGGAGAGCACTAGGGAGCACATGTCAGTCATCCTCTTGCCCTTGCCGCCCAAAGGACTCCACGTGGTGTGGGCCCTCCCACCTCCACAGCGCAGTTTGCCCTTGCCTCAACACACGAAGGACTAGGATGGGACGCACGCGGACCTTGAGTAAGTTGAGAGTGGCGATGCCGCCACTGGAGCAGCGAGGCCACAGGGCAGTGGCCAGCCACCAGCAGTGAAAGGATCCTGCGGCCTGCACCCCTGGGCTTCCACTGCCTGCTCGCCCGTGGCCTGCTGCCCCCCCCCACCTGCCTCCAGGTCCCACATGGTTCCCGGGCCCTGGCCCACCTGCCCATCTCCCAGTCCCACGCACTTCCAGCCTGGCTAAAGCACCCAGCTGGTGCCCTCCCAGGCCCCTGCTGGGCCTCCCCGCCCACCTGCCCACCCATCTCCCAGTCCCACGGGTTTTGGGCCTGGCCCGGCAGGTCCCGCAGAGGGGCTTTCCCAGCGCGGCAAAATCACTGTGCTGGAAACAGAATGAGGCAGCTTCGGCTGCAGGTAAGACAAGCGGAGCCAGATGGGGCTGAATGGACCTCCCACTTGCTTTCTTCTTAGCAGGAATAGTTACACACACGCGCACACACACACACACACACCTATTGGTTTGCTTGCCGAAGTTTGATTTATTTATTTAAAACATTTATTAGCAGCTTTCCCCCTTCGCGGAACTCAAGGCAGCTTACTCGTTATGTTTTTTGGATGAGGTGGAGTAAGATGTGCTGGTCCCGTGGGTGAAATTTCTTATGTGATCTGGTTACGGGGTTGATTTGTTTTATAAAATTTGTTGAGCTGCGATGAAGCTGTTGGTCGAATCGGGTTACACTTCCCATGCCAGTCATGGCATTTGCATCACCTATGGCAAGCTCCAGCTCTTTCCCACCATATATATTCACCTCCTTCATCGGAGTTATGGGGGGGGATTCAAAGCCAAGTTTGGAGCCAATTTTCTCTTCCGCTTCGAAATCTGCGCCCAAGCTGCCGGCAGCAGATCTGCCCAGTGACAACTGACACAATGCAGAGTCACTCTTTCTGATTTGGAGAGAAATTCCCCCCTTGGCCAATCCCGGCTCTCGCCCCTCATTCCTCCCCACCTGACTCACTCGAAAGCCAGCCCGGTGACCGCAGAAATGGACTTGTGGCTGCAGAGGGAGGTTGTGGTGTTGGGAAGTGTGTATGGCTGAGTGGTAGATAATGAGCTTTACGTGCAGAAGGTTTAAGGTTCAATGCTTGGTGTTTCCAGTTGGAAAGTCTGGGTAGTAGGTGATGTGAAAGATCTGAACCTGAGACCCTGGAGAGTTGGCTTTCAGTCAGAGTAGATAATGGTGCCTTTGACAGATCAGTGGTCTGGTTAGGTATAAGGCGGGCTCATATGTGGTGTTCTGATTTTAAGGTCTGCAGTTACTGTATTGTGTGGAGGGGATCAAGACGGGTAGTTGTGTTAGTCTGTCTGTAGCAGTAGAAAAGAGTAAGAGTCCAGTAGCACCTTAAAGACTAATAAAATCATGAAAGCTCATACTCTGCTGCAAATTTTGTTAGTCTGGACTCTACTGGACACTTGCTCTTTTCAACTGTGTTGTGTGTGTCCACATGATTGATGTTTTGCTGTATCTGCATATACAACTCCAACTGAGTTAACAAGGAGTTAGAATTGTTAGAAAGGGTAGGTAATTAGCAAAAATACAGAAGGAAAATTTATTATATATCTTATAAGAAGAACATTAAATAGCCTTAAATTTCAGCATCACAATTAACAGGATTTTTCAACATGCTTTGTGATTTGTGTTTTTCTGTTTGAGAGAGAAAATCAGAGATCGTATTACTTGTTCTCACCATTTAAAAAAAAAAGAAAGAAATTAGCAATTTCAAATTTCCCCTTCCCTGGGAGTGGAAGCAAAGAGAGAAGGGGTTTAAAGTTTAAACCCCTTCTCTCTGGAGTCACACCGTAGCTGGGGAAGGGGAGGGGAGGCTTTTGAAGATGCCTCCCCCCCTTTTTGCTTCCCCTTCTGACATCACTTCCGGTGATGTCAGGGGGCATGGCATATGCTAATGAGCTATTATTCTAATAACTTATTAGGTATGCTAATGAACTCCTGCAGCTCTTTTTCTATGAAATGACCCCTGATTACCACCAAGACCGAAGTTGTATCCTTATAAACATACGAAACTCCTTTATATTAGACCATTGGTCCACATAAGTCAGTACTAGGTACCCCAAATGGTAGCTGCTTTCCAAGGTTCAAGCTGTGACCCCAGCTCTGCAAGATCCATTTGTAATTGGGGAGGGGTGCACTAGGGTTTGTATATTTGATTTTCTGCAAGCAAAGCTGATGACAGAGCACTGAAGAGTGGTCCTTCATAGAAGGTAAACGGCAAGTCCTGTATTGCTGCCTTCTATTTCAGTGTTGCCTTTCTGGCTATTGGTTAATGTTTTACCCATATACATTTAGTTATGACTTAATTATGGCAGACTTTTTGGGGGGGTTATATTGCCACTGCATTTCTTATTTCTTTCTTTTTCCCCCCCTTCCCCCTGAGGGGAGTTTTTAATTGATTTTTTGCAGACTACAAACTGTTATGTATTGAGATGTATATAACTGTTTTGTGAACTGTGCCATTGAGAGTCAATGTTAAGCTTCGCCATGGGCTAGGATCCTAATGTAACCAATAGGAGCCCTAGCCCAGAATGTGTTTACCAATCACATTGCAAAGCGGGAGCGCTTCTGATTGGTCCTTATTGCTTCAACCTCATAGGTTGTGTTATTGTACAGTGGGTGTGGCTACACTAGCCGGGAGTGTTTAAATATGAACAAGCCAGTGTATACTTGCTGATGGGTTCTGGCTGGCGATTGTTGTGCCGTGTTCGGAGAAGTAACAGAGCTGAAGAATAAACCGCATTCTTGCTGAATCACTCTCCGACTTCTTTGTTAAGCGCACGACTTAACAATTGGCGACGATCTATAACTGATGCCATTTGTTTGTAAGAAAAGTTCTTTCTCTTCTGCCTTATATCAAATGGAATGTCTTTTAGAATCCTGATGTTGTTGTCCCCAATTTTCAAGGGCGTTCCCGTCATTGCTTTCAGGATAGCATCTCTTACATGTCTCTTCGAGAATCTGACTACTGTTTCCCCAGACAGATTATTTTTCTTGATGTATGATGCATAGGACCTGTAGACCACATCCATCTCGCTGTAGAGGTATTCCGCTGACAAATCTGTCATTGGGGCTATTGCTTCACTCAGCCGTTGCTTCAGATTCTCTCCTCTGATTTCCGGGACCCATTGAAACCATAGGCCCAAATTTGCTTTCTCCATTTGTAGCTGTAAAAGTTTTGACTCTTCCATAGCTTGCTTCATTTCCAGCTTTTGCACCTTTTTCTTAACTTTTTTAGTATTGGCGTCCATTTCCTTCACCTCTCCCATTTGCTCCGTTGCTTTTAAAGATTGAGTCAATTGTAACTGCTGTGATGCCAAACTCTCCCCAAATGTTGATAGTTGTTGCTTAATACTAGTCATTTCATCCAGCAGAGGGCTCAAGGAATCAGCCAGCAATTTTGAGAGCTTAGCAGTCTCCTCTGTTCGAGGACTGCCCACTAGTTTCGGTTTCAACAGCTTTTCTTCATCCGGTTTCTTCCCCGCCATTTTTTGGATTTATTTACTTTTTTAAAAGTTGCTAAAGTCTCTGATATTCGCCCAAACGCTTATCTGCGCTCTGGTAAGTCTCTTAAAACAGATTTAATTGCTTATTTTTCTGCTCCCCCCGTGTTTTGTCTATGCATTTGGAAGGAACCCCTCCCCCGCTCACTTTGCTGTCACTCTTTAAGGGGGGCAGCTTTCTTTATAAATCTTCGTGCTCACTTCAACCCGACTCACAGTTCATTGTTGGCCAGCCGGCCTCGCTCGGCATAATTTTTTTCGCCCGCTCTCCAACGTTTGTCCCGGTCAGCAGCACTTGTATCATGTGGTCACTCAGTGGCAGGACCTTCGGGGCGGAGGAGCGCCTCAATTCTCCAGCATCGCACCATCGAAGAGGTCGCCCCTCAAAAGCCCCCTGGCTGGGAGCCTTTTACCAAGGCTTTGGGGGGGTCGCGACCCGTTGCACCCCCTCCCACACACTGGTGTGCAGTTTACATCCCTGGAGTGTCCGGGAGATGCACCTGCCTGCGTGTCGCCATAAACCGGAAGTCTGCCATTCTTATTTCCACTGGCCATGTGGTAATGGGGGTGGGTTAGGGAGGAGCTCTTGAGTAATCCTATGTCTTATATAGTCCATAGCAAGCTTCCAGTCCTGTGAATGCTTTGTGACAGATTGGAAGCCCACATGGGTAGGGGTTTTTTGTAGATGCACACATGGTCATGTGAATAAACCTTCATTTCAGCTTTTCAAATACAGCTGCAGAGGTTACAGTAGTCTTCATTCCCTTTTATGATATGGCTAATCAGGTACCTTTTGCACATATTCCAAACAGTAGGAGCTGCTTATCCATGATTCACTCTGGCACAGCTGGGATGACCCTCCAGTTCCCAGCAATGTAGGCAGAATGGCCTTTCCCATGTAACGGGCACCTCACCAGGAGGAGAGATATTAATGTCATGGGAAAAAACTCACTCCAACCTGATTGTGTTGATCGCAACTATTCTAAATCTTCACTTAGCTGCCTTAGGGATAAATTGCTCCCACGTGTTTAGGAGAAACATGTGAAGGATACCTTATTGTGACCTATTGTTGATGACCTGAAAGAGGGGAAGGGGGAAAGGAATCTTCTTCCACTGCTGGCCTGGTAGTGAGTCTTTTTCCCTGGAGGTGCTGGCTATTTACAAGGCTGCTTGGCTTTCCTTTTCCATGGATAGCAAAGCTCACAGGGATTAGTTCACCTTTCCTGTTGCTGGTTCAGAGATTTCTGCTCAGCAGGGGATTTACTTTTTGTAGAACAAAGCCTAATCATTTGGAGGTATGATAAAACTGTACTCATTCAGTACTCATTAAGGACTCCTGCAGAGTTCTAATTCTAGCCCTAAGAAACCAGTCACATCCAAATAAATGGCAAGCAGTTTTGAGTGTGGAGGCTATTGTGAAATGAAGGGTTGAAAATATAGCAGCTGAACAAGGGGGCTGCAGCCTAGGCTTTCCCTGCGGTACTGAAATGTTAGAACCTTGTATCAATAACTTTTTTCCCTCACACGCTTATTTTTTTGCTATAAGCTAGGTAATAATAAGAACAAAACCTCTTCGGAGGCACAATGCTTAGATATGAGGATCTGTGTTCATGTAACAATTGCCAAGGGAGGAGATTAATTCAAGCCACTGCTTTCTTATAGATGTTTCCCTCAAATTCAGCTGAGTCTTACTCATTCCCCAGATCAGACATCACACTACATTCCCTCTCCCTTCCTATGAAAAACCTGCTCTCTTAGAACTGTGGAATTGAAAAAGCCTGAAAGACTAGCTGTTCTTGTCCAGCCCTCTGCCTCAAGCAGACCCCTCTATCAAGTGACAGTCACTCACCCTCCAATCAACCCATGTAATCCTGTGCACACCGTGCCAGAAGCAGAACGCAAGTGTACTGTGGGAAGAATGCTTCTGGGGTAAGTAGCTCAGAATAACTTACACAAACAGTCTACAGGCCCTGCCAAATTGAATGCTGAAGCTAGCCTCTGTAGTTTACCTGTGGACAAAGTGATCTCAGGGGGCATAACCTGAATTATTAGTACTTGAGCTGCTTTTCAATCTTAAGAAAATGAAAGATGCTTTCTATCTTGCTCTGGTCATCCAGTGAGCTTAGGGCTATAACAGTTTTACAGTCTTTATCTGATATGGGTTTAAGAGGATTTATCAGGGCCACGGGGAATTACTTTAAGTCAACAAACAGCCGCCAGCTGATAAAATTTGTTTGGTGAGTATTTATTTTAAGTGGGCCTAAAAGTATTTGATTTTTCTCACTGGTTATCAGTAAACAGTTAATGGGAAATGTAGTGTAATGTCTTCTTTAGGAAATGGGTAGGACTCAGTTGAGTATGAGGGAAACATATCTAATACATGAGAGCAATG
This sequence comes from Gekko japonicus, assembly GCF_001447785.1. Lineage (NCBI taxonomy): Eukaryota > Metazoa > Chordata > Lepidosauria > Squamata > Gekkonidae > Gekko > Gekko japonicus. The sequence continues at coordinate 220,349 of NW_015171550.1, forward strand.
GCTTTTGTTAATTATTTCTTTTAGCAGTTATTGTGCATGTTTGACATGATCCTTTTTTTACATCTGCTGGAAATTATCCTTTTTGGTGAACTTGAATGATGTATGGCATGGTTTGGTTACATCTATGAGAGGCCACCATTATGACGTAAAAGGTTCCACATTGGACTTAGATAATTATTGCCATAGAAGTCTTTAATCTCTCTGAATGTTGAGTATATCTGCTATTTAAAATGTAAAGAAGCTTTTAGAATGCAGAAGTTGCAAAAAAAGAACACTCGGAAAAGTGAAGGTAGTAATATCTTGTTATATGCCTGATGTACATGCCTGGTTCAAAAGCTCATTCTCGTTTATGATGAGGTGTTTTGACCACCAAGATTAATCTGCTCCGGAAGGGGAGGGAAATTAGGAACGGAACAGCTTTTTGAAGTAGAATTTGGCCACCACTTCCAGTAGATGGCGATTTCTTCTTCCTCTTTTTGTCATTGGTCCCAACCTTCTTTTCACTGTAATATCACTGGTTAAGAGGCTGCAGAACGACTCTACAGTTGCAACCAGAATGAAATCAGTAAAATTTTCCTTTGTTGATTTCAGTTAAAGGGTTATGTGGCCCTCTAATTCTTAACTTGGATTTTTTAAATTGTAGGGTTGATTTTTAAAGAGAAAGCTATACTAGTCTCTAATGACTCTTCAAAGAATTGAGTCTCAGTTAATAACAAATTGGTCAGAGACTTTTGGAGTTGGGGGTCTTTAAACATCCCACTGAAGTCCAGTTGGGTGATACAGATATAATTTAGTTACTGCAGTCACTTGTTATGACAGTATTTTTTAAAAATAAAATACAGCGGTGAGTTTGGCAATATTGTTTCAGGCAATATTTTCTTCTTGAGGTTAGTGACTTTGCTAGGCACCTGCTGTTGCGGCATTCTGAGTCTATTTTTTGTACTAGTATTTAAACCATCCTGATTGACTACAAAGTTTTAACATGTAATCTCTGTTTGTAAACCTACGAGCTATGCTACAGTGCTGTAATTAAGAAGAGGAACCTTTGTAAGAAAAGGTTTAAAAAATAATCTCCTCTGACTGGTAACAATTTTTGTCATTTAAGTTTGCAAAGAAAAAAAATCAAAACATTTTTTAATTGATCTCAGAATCTAATGATAAACAAGAGGTGATATGTTCAGGGGGAGGCTGAAGCAGTGTGTGCACGAATGTGCAGTTTAACATCCAGTAAAAGGAGGTCCTGTAGTTGTAGTACCCTGGAAAGCCTCCTTATCTGCAGTTGTTAAGGTTACCATCTTATGTACACTTACTTATGAGTAAGTCTTTTGGATTCAGTGGGATTTGCTTCTGAGTGAGCATGGATGGGCTTCATATAAATGGGCATGCCTACCATTGCACAGACTGCCTTGGATGCCACAGAGGTAAAGTCCCATATGAAGGGATGATCAAAACAGTATCTTGCTAAATTACTAGCGTATAGGCCATGAGCTGCCTGCTCTGTGATACAGCACTCTGATTATGCTTTTTCCTGTTTGTTTTCTGGCTGCCTAATGTATGCTGCACTTTACAAATCCTACTGTTTTATGAACAAAAAACTGATTATTTTTTTCATAGCAGGCACCTATTTTAAAAGTCAGCTTGCTTGTTATTGTTCTTGTATATATTCTTAGCCCTTTTCTCTCTGCTTAGCCAATTAGGCTATTTTGCTTATTTTTTTGTACTGAATACCTTTTGTGTTTAAGAACTGTTTATTGTTAGAGAAAATGTTGAGGTTTGATGGTAAACAAGACTCTTCCAATCTTAATCCTTATAGAGAAAGATAATCTGAGCGCTGCTAACAAAAAAACCCTTGTGAGAATGTAGAGCAGAAAATTAGATCAGGTGTTTAACATAAGAACATAAGAGACGCCAATGTTGGATCAGGCCAAAGGCCCATCCAGTCCAACACTCTGTGTCACACAGTGGCCAGAAATACCAGTGCCATCAGGAGGTCCACCAGTGGGGCCAGGACATTAGAAGCCATCCCACTGTTGACCCCCCCCCAAGCACCAAGATGACAGAGCATCACTTGCCCCAGAGTCCCTATCTATACCTTGTGGCTAATAGCCACTGATGGACCTCTGCTCCATATGCTTATCTAATTCCCTTTTGAAGCCGTCCATGCTTGTAGCCGCCACCACTTCCTGTGGCAGTGAATTCCATGTGTTAATCACTCTTTGGGTGAAGAAGTACTTCCTTTTATCCGTTCTAACCTGACCACTCAGCAATTTCATTGAGTGCCCGCGAGTTCTTGTATTGTGAGAAAGGGAGAAAAGTACCTCTTTCTCTACCTGCTCTATCCCATGCATAATCTTATAAACCTCGATCATGTCACCCCTCAGTCGTCGTTTCTCCAAGCTAAAGAGCCCTAAGCGCTTTTACCTTTCCTCATAGGGAAAGTGTTTGAACCCTTTTATCATTCGAGTTGCCCTTTTCTGCACTTTTTCCAAAGCTATAATATCCTTTTAAGGTGTGGTGACCAGAACTGCACACAGTATTCCAAATGAGGTCGCACCATTGATTTATATAGGGGCATTATTATATTGGCTGATCTGTTTTCAATACCCTTCCTAATAATCCCCAGCATAGCATTGGCCTTCTTTATTGCAGTCACACACTGTCTCGACATTTTCAGTGAGTTATCCACTACAACTCCAAGATCTCTCTCTTGATCAGTCTCTGCCAGTTCAGACCCCATCAACGTGTATTTATATTGGAGTGCCTCACAATCCTCCCTCGTTTAGGGATGAGCTTGTTCTGTATTGTAAGCAGGAAAGAGCTTCGATTGCATTCTACTGTAAGGATATCAGGGTGGCTTGGATGTTTCTCCTAGCAAGAAGGAAGTTATGTAGCCTGCTTGCTATAAGATCCTGACATGGAAAGCAGCTGTACTTCTGTCACTATTGTCTTCTGTGCTTAATTTCTGGAGAAAAGAGATGGTGCGGCTCAGATTTAATGTGGAAAGTCTTTCTTTTCATTCCTAATGTATGGAAATGTTGTTATTCACCTGGTCAAGGTCTAATTCCAGAGGGGTTGACATATTGGTCTGCTCCAGCAGATTTGCACCTGAATAATTTACAACATGATTTTCAACAGGTCTCTCTCTGCTATAACCTGCCCCCCTCCCCTCTTTTGGTTATAAACATCTTGGTGAACATATATAGTACATACAGCAGATGTGTCTGAAGAAGTGAGCCCTGACTCATGGAAGCTTATATTGGACTAAACCTTGTTAAGCCTTGTCTGTCTTGCTGAAACTGTAAAATAAGAGAAGAGATGTAGGACTCCTAGAAATGATTATACTTTAAGGCAGTAGCTTTCAGACCAGTTAGCTGTGAAGGAGTGTTGTTGGCAGCTGAGGCGAATGTGTGTGCAGACAGGCTGAGTGGTTTTAACTGTAACAGATGGGTAGCCGTAGAGGCATTGCACATTGTAGGGATGCTGTGCTGTAAACCCAGTGAAAAAGTTAAAATCTCAAATGCAGATTTAGTGGTGGAAAAATGCGCTAGTGGTACATACCATCTGTGGTACATTTTGTTGTTGCCTGGAAACCAGGGTTACCAGGAAGCTAAATGTTCTTTGGACTAAATTCTCCTTCAAACAGCTTGAGAAAGCCAGGATTTTCTGCTGGGGTACTTGATTCTTCTTGTTTGGAAATGGCTTTAGGATTAGTCAGCCTGCTGCAAGACCATGGTTGAAATATGTGGCGTTTGTAGAGGAAAGTGCATTTTCACCAATAAATGTTTGTGCTTTCTGTACTATATCCTTAAGACTGAAGTAACTGTGAGAGACAATTAAGAGCAGGTTGTGAAACAGCTTGGTCCTCTTGCCTGGTGACCTGTAAGAATCTCCTGCAGAAAACAAAGCTTTTGTAAGTTGGAGTTGGTGTGCTACAAATGACTTGTATGGCTCTGTGCTGGCAAGTAGCTTGCAGAAACATTTATTTGTTCCATTTCTACCCTGCCTTCTCCTCCAAGGAATTCTGGGTGGGATGCATGGTCTCTGTCCACCTCCCTCTCGACTTTATCATTGCTGCAACCTTGAGAAATATGGTTGAGTTGATAGATCATGGAGACCTACATTTGGTTCCTTGCTTCTTGACGACGGAGATGCCATAATGCTGTGTGACTTGAAGCCAGTCACACCATCTGACTCCAGTATTCTATTCATTTCTGTACTGCACTGGCTCTTAATTAATGCAAGCTAAATTCTTTTGATTACAGTTCTTTAAACTGTGTGTTATCTTTCCAGGCCTTTCTTAATGATAATGAGTTATTGCTGTTGGTGTTTAGTATTTCCAGATAACCTCCTAAAAGTTGTCCTTTGTTGCCAGAACAGTACAGTGCTTATTTGTTTACTTTATACCCTGCCTTTCTCCCCACTGGGATCCAAAGCAGCTTACCTCATTCTCCAGTCCTCCATTTTATCCTCATAACACCCTTGTGAGAGCTCCCAGCAAGGTCACCCAGCAAGCTTCCATGACATAGTGGGGAATTGAACTTGGGTCTCCAGATCCTAGTCCAACATTTGAACCACTTATGGTACAACACCTTGGTGTAGGAGAGCCAGTTTAGTGTAGTGGTTAAGTGCGCGGACTCTAATCTGGGAGAACCGGGTTTGATTCCCCACTCCTCCACTTGCACCTGCTGGATGACCTTGGGCAAGCCGTAGCTCTGGCACAGCTGTTCTTGAAAAAGAGCAATTTCTGTCAAGAGCTCTCTCAGCCCCACCTACCTCACAGGGTGTCTGTTGTGGGGAGGGGAAGGGAAAGGAGTTTGTAAGCCGCTCTGAGATACCTTTGGGTAGTGAAGGGCGGGGTATAAATCCAATCTCTTCTTCTTCTCTTCAACAGTGCTGTTAACATGAGTACATTTTCTTTCTATCTATGCAATGTTTTGAGGAAAAGATGAGGAGAACAGAACAATAAGGTGGCATTGGATGGTGAGTCTTCTCAGTGGACCTTTTTTGAAAGAACTTCTCATAAAATGAAGGAGAGCAGTGGGCCATAACTTGCTTTTAGAGAACATGAGTTATTGGCAGAAGATCCCCAATTCAGTCCCTGGAAAGAATCTGGGCTGGGAAGGGCCTTTTCCTGAGACCTCAGAGAGTCACTGTAAGTCAGAGTAAACAGTACTGGGCTAGATGGACCAATTGTCTGGCATAATATAAGACAGCTCCATAAAGAAATACCTGTGGCATGAAATCTAAGTATATGAGGATATGGGTATGATGATTTTTTTAAAAAATGCCCAAAATGTATGTTAAAGGAAGAAAATAATTGTTAAATGGAAAGTGTAGTTGATGAAATTGCTTTGAGTTGCACATAATGCTATTGTGTGGTAAGAATTGACGTGTTCACTAGATACTTGCCATGTAAAAGTGGCCTGCACTGTGACAAAATGGTGAGGCTCCCCTACAAGGTTGGAAGGAATATTGAGAATCTGGGTAGAGGGAAAACAGAATTTATTGAACAGGGAAATATTCACAATTGGGAAGGAAAATTAACAAACTCAAGTGGTCAAAATACTATCAGGCATTCTGCAAGAATTAATGCCATGTTAAGAATGAAGGATTCAATTCTGAACATACAGAGTCACTGCTAGGGTTGCCAGGTCCTCCCTGGCCACCAGTGAGGGATGGGTGGATAAGGTTGCCAGCTCCAGGTTGGGAAATTCTTGGAGATTTGGGGATGGAGCCTGGAGAGTACAGGGACCTCAGTCGGGTACAATGCTTTTTTTTTTTTTTTTTTTGCATCCCCGGAGGGATATTTTTATTATTTTTATAAGACTACAAGACAACAAAGAAAATAAAAGGGAGGGGGCTAACATCTATGGATAAAGGATAGATAACCACACTACACTAAAAACCCAAGAGGAGGAGATCATATCCATGTTAATCTAAATGTTATTAATAAAAGTGTTAATATAACAATATACTTGTAGAGTTCTTGTTTGTCTCGGCTTCAATGTTAGTATGTTAGTTGTGTGAGAGAACTTTCTGAGCATCTTCGTGTTAGTTGCTTCGAAAGGCAACTCTATTCGGGGACAGATTCTAGTTCCAACTGTGTTCAAACAAAAGATGATCTCTCCCCCCATTCTTTTCAAAAGGGGAGGGGACCAGGCTGGCTGGCAAGTTTACCATCTGATTGGTTCAAGAGGTAAAGGAGGGCAGGTACAGGGTCCTGGGAATATTTCCAAGTAAGGAGTAAAGGGGAACAGACAGGCAGTAAAAGTGTGTTTTGGAGGCAGTCTTGCTTACTTCATTGAACTTGGGTTTTGGTGGGCAGTTCAGATAGCCCTAATTACCTTTTCAGGGCTATCTGGCATGTTTGTGGGAAGTGTTAATGTTGGTATAGTGCTTTTTTTGCTGACAGAGTTCATCTTTCATCTTCTTTGCAGTCCCGCATTGGGTTTGTGCCTGCGCAGGCTGGCCATGAAACATTTTTCTAGCATAAAACTCCTAAAGGGGGCACCCCACACCTCCCAAAGCTGACTTAACATGGGTTTTTGCGCCCAAAGCATCACATGCTCCAGTGGCAGTCCCTCCCTTTCCTCAGTTCCTTTTTTGCCACTGTGTGAATAGGAAGCTTTCTAGCATGCTCCTCTTACCACTTTGGTCTTCTTGCTGTCAGTAAGATTTTTTTGCGATTCGTGTTTGAGTGGCTTTGGCTGAAGTTTCCTTGCAGGGTGAGGTGATTCCAACCGGCCTGCCCTAAATGATTCCTTTTGGTGCGATAGATTGTGTTGCCTAAGATATGGCAACCAAGGTGTTGCGCAGGTAGTGTGCTAAATGTGGGACCGAGATGACACGCAGCAATGGACATGAGCTTTTTCTCTTGTGTCTTGGAGAGTCCCATAACATCTGTGCCTATGCAATTTGCCAGTGCTTCACGCCCAAGGCTCAATCCGATAGGGCTTCCTGGCTGAAGGCTGCGCTCTGGGAGAAGGTGTTGTTTATTTTTTATTTATTTTGAGATTTTTATTCCGCCTTCCCCAAAGCAGGTTCAAGGTGGATCACAAAAAACTCATTACAAGCCTCATTACAATAAAATCACATTAAAATAATTAAATCAATAAACAATAAAATTGCACAGGTAGGGACATTTTCATATAAATCTGTTAGGGCCACAAGGTGGAATCAAATGGGCTCTTTCAGTGGGTTGGGAACTAGAGCAGGGAGGCCAACTGAGATGGACGCCCGGCGCCTCACCCAAAGGCCTGGTGGAAGAACCTCAGTTCCTCAGAAGTCCGCTCCGAGTTCAGACTCTTCCCATTTGAGTAGTCTAACATTGGCTCTGACACCAGAAGCCCATTCTGGACCACTGTCCAGTCAGCTCCAGCCGTTCTTGAGTGGACAGGGGTAAGATATATAGTGAGATGTTCTTGTGGTTAAATATAAGCTGGTTCATTGCTTGAAAGATCCGGACTCACATACTGGGTGAGGCTCTGCTTTTCTTTGCAAAGAACATTTTCCAGTAATATCCTGAGGCAATGTCAAGGGAAGGCCTTGGTCTCTGTGCCTGTTTGTCTTCCAGACAACTGATTGGTTGCTGGACTAGATGGACCATGGGTGTGATCCAGCAGGGGATCTTCTTATGTTCTTATTCTGAGAACATATTCGGGTGGGTTTTTTTCTGGACCTGAGACTGCAGTATATGAGATTCTAGTTTTGTTCTTCTACAGATGATGATTTAATTGAAGTGGTGGCGGGCAGCTGCTGCTGCTGCTGCTGCTGCTGCTGCTGCTGCTGTTGTTAGGAAATTATCACACCGTTGTGCATATTCTCCACCATCCCACCATGAGGACACTAGTGGCAAAGACAATAAGACTTCTTGTTGAATGCACTGTTTTTTCTTTGTGTATTTCATCCTCGTATGACTACAGATGTGAAATAAACATGTGGCAGGATAAGCTATGCACTCCTTCTGCCCATTGTCTTCTTACAGGCAATATGATTAACTGTGTAAGGCAGATGTGCTGGAGGAGTTTGGGATGTGTGTATGGGGTGGGGGAGCAGTAAACCAGCAGTAAAAGAAGTAAGTATACATTGGAGAATGGATGGTGCTGGAAAGGGCATGGTACAACTTTAATTTCCCTCAGTTTTCCCATGGCTGTAAGGCTTATTACACAGAAGACCCCTGCTTTTCCAGTTGGTGTGCAACAGATATGCTTTCCCTTGTGCAGCCTGTTCATTGCCATCATAGATTCCTCTCAAGGTGAAGCAGAATTGTTATGGTCACATATACTGTTTATTTCCAGGAAATGTCCAAAATGATACTGTAAATGAACAGGCTATCTGTTTTTCTGGCCTTTATGGATAACAAGCCACAGCTTCATTGTTATAAATAAATAATACTGAATTTTTTTGGGGGGGGGGAGAACAACCCCCATCTCAAAGCCTAAAAAAATGTTTCAGATTCTTAAAAAATCATCATAGATGACATGGTACCTGAGGGTTTTCCAGTCTGGCTATGTGTCATTTTATTCAATTCAATTCTCAATTCATTCCTGGCCTTACTCCCAGAAAATTGTTCTTAGGGTTTTGTCCTTTGTCTCTTTCCTTGCCCCTTTCTTGCTTGACTGTGTTTCTAATCTGCAAAAGGAAAGCTGTCTCCTACTGAGAAGCACAGCTGACTTGATCCTTCTAGGGCTCAGTTTGAACTAAGGCACCCTAGAGAGAAATCTGTGTTGGCAGCAGGTTGCACAAGGGAAAGCATATCTGTTGCATGCCAGCTGGAAAAGCAGGTATTGCCTGCATAATAAGCCTTGCAGCCACTGAAAAACTATGAATGCCTGAGGCACTATCTTCCTGCCCTTGCCACATGCACAATATAAACACAAGAATCCCTTCATTCAGTTTATAGGTGATAGAATTTCTTTAGTAATTAAAATTAAGTCTCTGCTTCTGTCTTAGCCATTTTCTTTGACCTTGAGTATGTGTTTTGATCCATTGTATATTGTTCCTTCATAATGAACTCTTGGAGTCCTCATATAAAGTATGAACAAAGTAGTCATCCATTGCTTGGAATCCACATGTGACTCTGATACACTTGTGCCTCTTTTGAACACTGTACCCTAATGTGGCACCCTTCCCCAAGTCCCAGGAAAGGGGACATGGCCATTCTGGTTGGCAGGTGGTCCCCCCTTTGAAACAGCCACTGCCAGAGGGAATGGAAGACAGGTAATTTGTGAGCCTCCCATGCTAGGGTGTAGGAAGTAAAAGACCCATCCTCTCTTACACACACCCTATCTTTGAAGGGTATTGCCACCTGGAACGATACGATTGACTTGAGATTACCAACACCAGAAGCCCATCTTGTTACTGAGGACTTTGAGACAACTTGAGCACCTTGTACTATATAATTGATTGTTTTATCAGGTTTTAGCTGTTTTAATTATTGGCATGTTTGCCTCATCTGTAATCTGCCCTGAGACCGCTTGCGGGGAGGGCAGCCTATAAATCTAAAATAAATAAATAAAATAAATAAAATTTCTTTGTAGCCTGTGTTCCCATTCAAGCTCCTGGGCACCTGCCGGGAAATGAGCATGCTGGCCACAGAGAAAAGAAAGTGAAATCACCACCATAGCAGCCACTCAGGAAAAGAGTTAGCGGGTTACAGTGGGGTGGTAGTAGGTTTACTCCCCTTTCTCCACAGCCAGGTTGTTCTCCTCCAGGTGCCTTGGCAATTTTACTCTTTCGCCTCAGACAGGAAAGTAGATGGCAAGCAGTGGGAAGCCTGAACACCCTTTACTTCCTCACTTACCTTCTCTTCCAGTTTGGAAGCCAGTTTGTCCCCCCCCCCCCATGTTTATTTATATATATTTTAATACACAGACAATTAAATGTACAATGAATCATTGAAAAACTTTACATTGAGTCTGTTCTTTAACATTATTATCTATCCATTTATACAATCTCTACCATCTTTTCAAGAAAAATTCTTCTCCTTTCCCCTGAATTAACAAGCTTAATTTGTCAATTTCTGCTAACTTAAACAATTTCAAACTTATCTCTTCCCTATTGGGTTTTTTTTCTAGTTTCCAATATTTGGCCAGAATTATTCTCACAGACGTTATTATAAGAGTCACTAAGTAGGCATCATGATAGTTAAGACTTTCCGGTATCATGTTCAACAAATATATTTCTGGATCTAACATTAAATAAATTACCAACTGCCCCTGGGAAGAGAGAATGACAGCACCGCGTGGAACTGACATCACCGATTTGGGAGTACCCTCTCCAAGACGCCATCTTTTTACTGAAGTTTGTTCTGAAACATCTAGAGCACTTATAATGTTGTAATATTGTATTGATTGTTTTATGCGATTTTAATCTGTTTTTATGTATTGGCTTACACCCTATCTGCGAGCTGCCCTGAGCCCGTTTGTGGGGAGGGCGGGCTATAAATTAAAATAATAAATAAATAAATATCCATTATTTCCCAAATTATTCTCTGTACTTTCTCTCAAAATCTTTGAATTTTTACACAGTGCCACTACATATGATAAAATGAACCTATATTGATCTTGCATTTCCAACATTTATTTGAGCTGTTCGCATAACACTTTGCTATTTTTTCCGGTGGCCAGTATCATCTTTAAGGATATTTTCTTTGTATGGAATGGCTCTCATTTGTTTAGTTGATTTCCATATTTTAGACCATTTCTCTATTTTAATGGTATGTCCCATATCTTTCATCCATAAAATCATTACAGGTTTCACGATTTCATCTTGCATATATTCTTCTATTACAACTTCTGAACCATTTTATCGTTAGATGAGAGCCAAATCTTATCCAATACATTTTTATTATCCTCAAAACCCTGAATTACATCTTTGGTATATCTGGATTTTAATTGCACATTTTCCCACCAAGAGAGCTGTATATTATGTTGTAAGCAAAGGTTATTCTCTGATTTAAGTTTGTTATTTTCATCTAGTAGTGTGTCATATGCTATTCTATTGTGTTTTGCCATAAGTGTTGGCTTCACAAAAGCTTCGATGGGTGAGACCCATCTAGGAATTTTCCTATAATATCTCTGTTTAATTGGGTCCCACACTTTTACTAGGGCTCCTCTTATCATATGATTCTGGAAATTGGAATGGATCTTATCCTTCTCGTACCAAACGTACGAGTGCCATCCCATATATAGGTCGTGCCCTTCCAACTTTAAACATCTTAAATCTTCCAACACATTTTAAGTCTTCAGAGTTAATCCAATCTTTAATCCAACAAAGTGCAGTGGCCTGATAGTAAAACTTCCAATTTGGGACACCAAAAACCCCTCTTTATTTTTTCTCCTGTAGTAATTTTAATTTTATCCTAGCTCTTTTCGGATGCCAAATAAATTGCCTGGTTACTTTATCCAACTGTGTAAAGAAATCGTTTCTCTTGAGGATTGAAATATTCTGAGCTAAGAATAGAAATCTTGGCAATATGTTCATCTTAATCGTGGCAATTTTCCCCATAAGAGATAGTTGCAGTTCTTTCCAGTTTGGTTTAGTGGTTAAGTGCACGGACTCTAATCTCAGAGAACTGGGTTTGATTCCCCACTCCTCCACTCACAGCTGCTGAATGACTTTGGGCAAGCCATAGTTCTCTCACGAGCAATTCTTGAAACAGCTCTCTTAGCCCCACCTACCTCACAGGGTGTCTGTGGTGGGGAGGGGAAGGGAAAGGAGTTTGTAAGTCGCTCTGAGACTCCGAGTGAAGGTCAGGGTATAAATCCAATCTCCTCCTCCTCCTCCTCTTCTTCCTCCTCCTCCTGGTATGAGGTAGAGTAGGCTTGGCCATCTTGCTCTCATCTGAGATACAGGCCGTACACCTCTGAATGAGCAAGAAAGCGGCAAGAGAAGTAAAGAGTGCCCAGGCTTCCCACTATAGGGGCCTGCTCCGAGCCAGCCGGCAGTGGCTTGGCATCTCCCTTTGGGCACTCATGGCCCAACCTGAGCAAGCCTCTGCAGTGAGAAGGCCAAGTGCCCTTTACTTCCATCTCTGCTTTCTAGCTCTCTCCCCATCACAAGACAGAGCACAGGCTCTTGTAGCTGCCAGACAGATCTGTGTGTGCAAAGCCTACTGAGCACTTATTTGGCTAATGGTGCTGTTAGCTTCAGGTGTCTTCTGAACCCACTCACATTTGCAAAGTATGTTGCTTAGCCTTCAACCCTGTTCATGTTTACCTGAGAGGCACTCCCATTAAACAAAGTGGGACTTAGAATGACAGTGTTAGGAGTTTCACACTAACTGCTGGTTGGGGCAGGGACTTTAAATATATAAGTCTTATCTGGCCAATCTTAATATTAGATGAGGAGGCTGATATGGTATTTATCACAGAGACCTGGGTGGGTAAAGAGGGAGGTTTGGCTTTCTTCTGGCTTTGTTCCCCATGTTTCCTGGTACAGCGTCAGCCCAGGCTTGGTGGGTGAGGAGAGGGAGTGGCTGAGATCATTCAGGTCTTCATGGCCCTCCCTAAGTGCTTTGCTATCCAGAGTCCTGATTCTGAGTGTATGTACCTGATGCTGGGGACCAGGGATAGAACAGGGGTCCCCGCCTTGCTGCCTGACGTTGTGTTTACCTAAGCTGACAGAAGTGGTTTTAGGTCAAGATGGGTAGCTGTGTTAGTCTGTCTGTAGCAGTAGAAAAGAGTAAGAATCCAGTAGCACCTTAAAGACTAACAAAATTTGTGTTAGGGTTAGAGCTTTTGTGAGTCACTGCTCACTTCTGATCTGAAGAAGCAAGCAGTGACTCATGGAAGCTCTTACCCTACCACAAATTTTTGTTAGTCTTTAAGGTGCTACTGGACTCTTACTCTTTTCTACATAAATTGTTTTGGATTTGAAGACCCCAGGGTTTGTTGTCCTTGGGGACTTCAGTATTTATGCTGAGACCAGCCTGATAGGAGCAGTTCAGATCTTCATGGTCAACATGGCAACCATGGAGCTCTCCCAGAACATTCTGATGCCTATGTATATAGCAGAATGTGCATTTGATTTGGTTTTCTCTGGGGACAAAATGCCTAGTTTCGTACTGGGGCATTTTCCCACTCTGCCCTTGTTATGGACCAGCAATTGGATGGTGTGGTTTAGACTCACAAATACTCAAAACATGTGCAAGTGTGAAGAGGCCTGTTAAGATGAGCTGTTAGGCTAATGGATGCATAGGTTTCTTGATGTTGCTTGGGGATTGTCAGGGCAGCAGGGCTGGGTTTTCAGTTGAAGTATGTATTTGGTCATGTGAAGTAAGTTTGGTCATGTGAAGTAAGGTGAAAAGATGTAGCTGTAGCTACGAATTGATCTGTTTAAGAACATAAGAACAGCCCTGCTGGATCAGACCAGTGGCCCACGTAATCCAGCATCCTGTTTCACACAGCAACTGATCAGTTGTCCTGGAAGGCCAACAGGCAGGGCACAGAGGCCAAGGTCTTCCCTTGATGTTGTCTCCTGGGACCGGATTTCAGAGGTTTACTGCCTCTGAGTATTGTTGCCATGCAAGCCTATCAATGTGTTTTTATGAACTATATGGACTGTGCAAAGGGACTGTACAACATGGTGACCTGGGAATATCTGTTGAGATTGCACACCTGAAAGAGGGACACCTTCCTTTAGCGTTGCTGTTCCAGTGATGGTCCATAAGCCTGCACAAAGCCTCAGATGCCATGCCATGGAAAACATGAGAACAGAGAACTCCAGACGCCATTAGGAGTTTCTTCCAGCACATGTAGGCAACCCCTTTTCCCTCTCTTCCAGCTACCTACAAATCTAATCAAGAGACTCTATTCATGGTTGCTTAGCAACTAATCACTCACCCATCAGCAGGCCTGCTAGGGCCATAAAGAGACAATAGCCCTAGCCTGATGATTCAGTCAGTCTTCATCCAGGTGCCAGTCCCCAGACCAAGTTACTAGCTCTCAATATTGACCACCCCCTAGCTCTCCTCCCCCTTTCCCTCTAACCAATAGTATGTTTTATGGGACGGACTAACAGGAGGTGTCACAGGGGGATGTGGCCACCTCAGCCTGGCGCCCCCCCCCCACGTTATAAAAGATGCTTCCCAACCACATGGTCTCTCTCTCTCACCCCCTCCACAACCCCTATCAAAGCTTTAACCCTCTTATGCCCCGCTTGCTAGCCAATTACCCTACCTCCATCTTTAAACTTTAGGTCTGCAGACAGAGTTCCACGTGTTTCTGCCGGTTCAGAGCACGTGTTCCCCATTTTCCATTCTTATCCCCTCCATTCTTCCATTGGAACAGCTCAGTCACGAAGACAGATAATTATTGCCCAAACAACAAATATCCTGCTCATGCAAACGTCATAATTATCTATCTTTATTTCTTAGTATAAGCACAATTGTATGAGTGTTTGTGTATTGTTTGACTGAGACATCTCCATCAGTAAAAGACATTATATTTTACCAATCATAGTCTCTGTGTCTGTTCTGGTACTTACAGTAAAGGTGGGACTACTTTATAAACTGGTGTGAACCCTAATTTGCCTATTGCCAATTAATAATCATAACTTCCCCAATATTAATTGAGAATTTAAGGCAATTTGGCTAACAGTATGGAAGTTACCTTTACTAAACATGGCTAGTAGCCTTTGGTGGACCTATACTTCATGAATCTGTCTAATCCCGTTTTTAATCCCTCTGCTTTTGGGGCTATCATTACCTCCACTGGCAGTGAATTCCACAATTTATTTATTTTTGTCTCTCCTGTACCTATTGCCTATCAACTTCATTGGGTGCCCCCAAGTTCTAGTATTATAGCAGAGGGAGAAAAAGCTCCCTATAGTCACTTTCTTCAGCCCATGGATAATTTTATAAACTATATAATGTCCTCCCTTAGTTGGTTCTTTTCTAAACTGAAAAGTTCCAGACTCTTCAGCTTTTCCTCATAGGAAAGGTGCTCCCAACCCCTTGATCATCATCTTGGTTGCCTTCTTCTGTACTTTTTCCAGCTTTGCAATATCCTTTTTTAGATATGACAAGCAGAACTGCGTTCCGAATGAGGCTGCACCATCACTCCACATGGGGGCATTATAATATTTGCTATATTATTCTCAATTATTCTCAAACATGGAATTTGCCTTTTTCACCACTGCCTCACACTGGATTGACATTTTCATTGAGCTATCCACTTTAAGTCCAAGATCTCTTTCAACCTTGGTCAGAGCCTTCTTCTGATTGGCTGGCCATAGCCACAATGACCATGGCCATAGCATCTATGGTGGCACACTGAGGGCAGCTTTTACCTCAGCTGGCTTTTCTGGTCAGACACACTATCCCTTCTTCTCAAGGGCTGATGTGTGTCCCCCAGACTAGACTCAAAAATGGCAGCTCTCTGCTCAATCTCCAATCCCTCCTATTAAAGTATCTTGGGCAGCCAGTCTAGGAAAGCTTTTTGCCCCCTCAACCCAGTTTTGATAGATCATTCTATAGCTCTTCACAATCAACTTTTGCTTTTCACCACCCTGTATAATTTGGTATCATTTCCAAACTTGGTCACTACACTGCTCAGACCCAATTCCAAATAATTTATGAATAAATTAAATAGCACCCCACTGTTCACTTATCTCCATTGTGAGACAATCCACTTATTCCTTCTCTCTGCTTCCTGTTTAACCAATTTTTAATCCATAAAAGGACCTGCTCTCTTATCCCATAACAGTTAAGCTTATTCATGCGTCTTTGGTGAGGTACCTTGTCAAAAGGCTTTTGGAAGTCCAGGTATATGTCTGTCAAATCTCCCTTATCCACATGATTGTTAACCTGCTCAAAGAACTTCAAACAATTAGTAAGGCAGGTTTTCCCTTTGCAGAAGCCTTGCTGATTTTTCTCTCAGCAGGCTTTGTTGCTTGATACTCTTAATAATTCTGTCTTTACTAACAGTTTCTACTAATTTAATTGTAACAGATATTAGGCTAACTGGACTGTAATTCCCTGGATCCCCCACACCCATTTTTAAAAACAGCTGTGACGTTTCCCAATTTCTAGTCCTTTGGCACAGAGACCAGTTTTAGCAACAAGTTACAAGTACTGGCTAGTATATCAGCACTTTCATATTTGAGTTTCTCAAGACCCCTCGGGTGCATGCCATCCACACCTGGAGACATATTCATTTTCAGTTTACCTGGTAGTCCTAGCACTTCATCTCTCTGTACTTCAGTTTGACCAGTTTCTTCAGACATCCTCCCAAAAAAGCAACTCCAGCATGGGGATGTACCCCATATTTTTCACAGTGAAAATGGATGCAAAGTTTCTCTGCCATCTCCTCTTCTTCCTTAACTAATCTTTTTGTTGCTTTTGCCATCCAGCAGCCAGTTCCCTGCTCCTGATATAGTTGAAGAAATAATTAATATTTGTCTTAATGTTCTTAACAATCTGCTCCTCAATTTCTCTTCACTTTATTGTCAACTTATATTTGTTTTGTCAGAACTGTGCAGCTTAGTGGGGCAGGCCTTCCGCTTTTAAAAAGAAGCCTTTTTGCCTTTCATGGCTTTCTTGACTTGAGTTGTTAACCACACAGGAACTCTTTTAGACTTAGTGGTAGCTTTCATGACTAGAGGTATGCATTCTATCTGGGCTTCAATCGGTGTAGTTTTTAATAGTTTCCAGGCACTTGGAGGGATTGGAGGGAGATGACAGATGATAGCAGGAGACATTGAGGAATTGCAGGGGGAGTGGCCATTAGGAAATTATTCTGCCCACCAAGTCAGTTCCTCTAGGATTCTCTAAAACCACGGAAGCTTCACCAGGCAAATTCCCCTCCCTCTTCCCCTAACTTGTATGTAGGATGCCAAGCTTTGCTGCTTTGGTGATTGGCACAAGGACTAGCCACTTGACTATTCACTGGAGTGACATGATCCACTGTGAAAAGGAATGTGTGTTTGAAACACTGTTTTTAGGGTGACTCATTTTTTGTTTCTGTAAGTGATAAACTTGATGTGACTGTGATAATTGTAGTACTTTCAACTATAATGCCCTAGATAGCCTGTGTGACCAGGGTACCTAGAGGGCTGCCTTCACCTGTATTATTAACCTGTCCGTTTGATTTAAGATCTTTTTTTGAAGGCCTGACTCAAGGTGCCTGCAGTGGGCAGTGGCTTTACTAATGGTGCTTTCTTGTTTATCAAATCCTCCCCCATATATGTTCATTTGTGGCGATTTTAATAGTTTTTAGGTTCCACATAAAATGTGGCTATTCACAGAGGCATTTAATGTTGTACTTCATGCTGCTGTGCAATTTAACTCTGGTTTTCTTGATGTCTGTGTTTTGCTATGGTTTTGTTCACTGATGAGGGATGGAAAATTGTCCACTACTATATTTATCTGTGGAAAATTTCCATTCCTAAACATGCATTCTTTCATAAAATTAATTAGTAACATAATGAATGAATACAATACAAGTCAAATTGTGCAATTTCAGAACAGTAATTAATTTTTAGGCAACTTTTCATAGGGAGCATATAAATTAAATCATTACTGTCTCGCACATGCACATGCATATATTTAAAAACCTACTTGCTGTTCTTTAATATTTTCTTTTCTCATAATCAGATATTTCAGTTCAACTACTTTTGGCAGTTGGAAAAATGTTTGAGGTATTTCTACAGCATATAAAGTTAACAGGTTTGGTTCTTTTAGTTTGATGTACTGAATATAAGTAAAACTTGTTAAATGAGCTCACCAGTCAATATGCAGTGGAAAAATTTCTAGTTCCAGAATCTTTGACAGACCCAAATCACTAGTATTGTTTGTGTTCTTACTGCATTTTAACTGATTTTGCAGCCTTCTTGAGAACATTAGATTGGAAAGGATAGGTTAAAATTATTTTAAATAAATGCAATACTTACGTTTCTGTGGTAACTTTTTAAAATTATTCAGTCTGTTGGGCCCATATTCAGAAAATTATGTTGAAATGAGGCTATCCATCTGAGACTATCCCAGAAGAAAGCACCAGTACTATGAATTTCTTGTATTTTTGTAATATATGCATTATGCAAATCCAAATGAAAATGTACACAAGAACATACAAGGAATTTTGCTGGTTCAGTCCATCTCATCCAGAATCCTTTTTCGAGCAGTGGCCATCTAGATGCTTCTATAAGCAAGGCAGTAAGATAGCAAACCCTACTCTGTTTAATTAGAGGTTGTGCTGAAAATGAAGGTTTCTTTTAACTACTGTGGCCAAGTGTGATAGGTCTATCAACCCTTCATGAGTTCATAAATCCCGTTAAAGCCCTCTGAGATAGTTACCCTCATTATACGCTGTGGCAACAAACTTTGTATGTTAATATGAAGAAATTACCATATTGTGTCTGCCTGTCCATCAGTTAATTCTGTGACCTGATTCATAGTATTCATGATACTGAGAGGAATTTCTTCTTCACCATGTTATTCATACCATTTTTAACTTTTATAATCTTCTGCCATGTTTGCCTGCCTTGATTTGTATTTTTTTAGTTGGTATGATATAAAGGCTAAGCAATATGAGCCATGATTTGGGAGCCAGTAAGTCCCCGGTTCCATCTCTCTTCTGTTACAATCTCCCTGTGTTGTCTTAAGCAGGCTATTCTTTTTCTCACCTTTGGCCCCCTGATCTGCAGTATATGGGGATAATTCTGTGCTACCTGTTGTAAGGGCTGCCACAAGGTAATGTGTGTGAAGCACTATAGAAATGAAAATTACTATGATTTTTAGTCAAGTCAAGTTTATTAGTATGGTCAAGCGACCAGCCAATAGAACGTTTCCAAGAAGAAGAATAAAATACACAATAAATACATAAGTACATAGTAAATACATACATCGAATATATATATATATATATATATATATAACCATTTAAACGAATACAGGAACAACACAATATATAATTGAAACGCACCAATGCAACGCTAATTTGTCATCAGATCACTATCTAAGGTACTAGCTTCCTCTTTTTAAGGCCCAGAAAGCAAAATTTTGCCACAGCTAAAGATATCCTCTCTATTCGGTCTTCCAGCAAAAAAGTTAAAATCCTCAACTCCGCAAATTTCAAATGAACATCCAAGGGTTTGAATTTGGACAACAATGGGAAAATTAACAGCTGTCTCTCCATAGCATAAAAGTTACAATGTAACAATATATGTGAGACCGACTCTATTTCAAGATTTGTACACGGGCAACATCTTTGGGAACTAGGCCAGCGCCGAAACCTTCCTTGTAACAAGTTAGATGGCAGGGCATCAAAACGTGCTCTAGAAAAAACCCATCTATAGCTGTCATATATGATGTTAGAAAGATATGGAGCGGGGGCAAAACCTGTCCAGGATTTTAAGGCTTTATATCTTAAGGGTAAGAGCGCTTCTTCCTTATGGACCTCTATATCTATTAGGCGTTGGGTTACTATAGATTTAGCTTTAGTCAATCCAAGCTCCAAAAGGCTTGCAGGATGAAGCCCGATTGATCCAAGCTTGACTAATATTTTGGAGGACCATTCAGGATATGGATTGGCAGCTAAAAAAGATGGAATTAAACCTGTAGGCTTCAAGTGCGTTCTTAACCAATAAAAAATTGAAGCAATCCAGATTTTCGTTTCCATTTTTGTCACCCCAATCTCCTGCCTAAGAACTACATTTGCTGTGCATTTAGGTGCATTAAATAATGCTCTAATAAATTTAGAGTGAACTTTTTCCAGGTCCTTAAAATTATTATCACTTAATGTAATTACTTGCGTACCATATGTGAGTTGGGTTAAGACCCTTGCATCAAATAATTTCAGAGCCGCTAAAATTACACCTTGGCCCTCCTTCCTATAAAACCTGATAATAGCATTAACATTTCTCTCCGCAGAACAGATTGTAGAGGTTATATGGGCTGAGGAGCTGCCATTATAGTTGAAGGTAACCCCTAAATACTTATATGTTTTTACTTGCTCTATAGAATGTCCATTTATTCTCCAAATATCTTTCTTATAAGCCCTGTTAAAAACAAATAATCTTGGTTTTGGAGTAATTAATCGTTAATAGTTCCTCATTACATTTCTTCCTAAAGATTCTTAAGGCCCGTTTAAGACCAACTCTAGTTTGGGACAGTAAGATAGCATCATCCGCATACATCAGTATTGGAACCGCCTCTCCTCCTGAATAGTTAGGAGTGTGGACGTCTATCCCGTGTAGAGACTGAATAAGGGATATGATCCTGAAGGAGGCAATTATTGTTCTAAACTAAAAAGCTCCAAGCACCTTTCCTCATGCTTCCATTACTTATATTATTTTATGTGCCTTTCTCATCACCTTTTGCAGCTCTACACAATCCTTTTTCACAAGAGTTTATTAGAATTTTAATGCACATAGTATTCCAAAATTGACTGCATCATATGTATTGACTGTTTTATAATAAGTTGCCTTTATAATAGGCTCTAATAAGGACTTTTTAAGTTATTTCATACCTATGGGCAAGTAACCTTTCCCATGGATGGCAGGAAAAGTTGCATGTAAACATTTAAATTAATAAATAAATGGGAAGGCATTTGATGATAACACAGTGTATCTGGGGGACAAGAGATGATTAACTAGCCTATAATTGTCTTGACTACTTTTGAATCCCTTTCTAAAGAAGCCTTCTATATTCTTCTTTTCTCCATTGGAAAACAAATATAAATAAGATGTATGAAACTTTGCTACCTTACATATGTACAACATTGGTGTGACTTACAGATCTGTCTTCAGTGGACTGAAAAGGATTTAAGTACATTTATTGTGCTGCTGGTTATCTTAAACTGATCTGCCATGTTCATTTGATGGTATGAAAGCGACATGAATACTAAAAATTCTCAGCTCTATTAATATAATCACGTTGTAAACTGGAACATAGTAGATTAAGGAAACAATTTTAATGTGATATATGATTCCTCAGGGCTGGACAAATCGCAGGCATCAGTGCACCTTGGTGCCTAGAAATCTTGAGAGCCAGTTTGGTGCAGTGGTTAAGTGTGCGGACTCTTAATCTGGGAGAACCGGGTTTGATTCCCCACTCCTCCACTTGCAGCTGCTGGATGACCTTGGGCAAGCCATAGTTCTGACAAGAGCTGTCCTTGAAAGGGCAGTTTTGGAAAGAGCTCTCTCAGCCCCACCTACCTCACAGGGTGTCTGTTGTGGGGAGGGGAAGGGAAAGGAGTTTGTATGACTGTTGATTGTGGGTCAGACTAACACGACTGTTGACCTTATATTTGTTTATCTACCCTTTTGAAATGAAAACATTTGGAAGAGACTTTTTGCTTGGCTCTCATCTCTCTGCCCATTCTCTCTCATACCCCTTTCATTTTTAAAATGATAATGTTAGTTAAATGGGAAGATTTTCTTCCTAGAAATGTATACTTTGTTATATATTAAATGATTCAGGTTTTCCAGACAACTTTGAATCACAGACTTTTCTGGAAACCTTTCTGGTACTGCAAATAGATTTGAATCTAATTTAGAATGTACATTGTATTTAGTTAACCAAGCTAAAAATGCCATAATAATTTTGTTCACTGTGCAAATATCTCAAGAGTTTCAGAAAATTAATTATACATATTGAATGGGTACCAGTCAAATTAAGCACTTTCAAAGTTATAATTAACTTTTTCAAATGACAGCCTCAAGAAGCCTGTATAATTCAGTAAATCTCTTTAACTGTGTATCACACACATGCCCCCAAACCATTTAAGCCACATTAACTTTTGGTGATCAAATATTTCAGTTGAACTGCTTTGGGAAGAACTTCTACAGTGAAAAACCAGTGCAAAGAATTCAGTCAGTCTATTGGCAATCTCCATGTCTTTCTTTAGCAGTCTTTTCACTACTATGTCATCCAAGGGCCCACTGTCTGACTGGCTTCTGATACAGATAAAGAAATTCTTCTTGTTTTAATGTATTTTCCAATATGTTCCTCTTATTCTTTTTGCCCATTTTATCATCAACTTACTTTCTGTTTTCCTGGAACCTGTACTCCTTGTTCCCCTCATAATCTATGTGAAGTTCTTTGAATGCTCAGAATTGCTGTTTGACTGCTATGTAGGGTTGCCAGCCTCCAGGTGGGGCCTGGGGATCTCCCACTTTTACAACTGATCTCCAGCTGACAGAGATCAGCTGCCCTGGAGAAAATGGCTGCTTTGAAGGGTGGACTCTGTGTCATTGTACCATGCTGAGGCCCCTCGCCTTCCCAAACCCCGCCCTCTCCTGGATCCACCCCCAAAGTCACCAGGTATTTTTCAACCCAGACCTGGCAACCCTACAGCTATGTATTATTAAGCCAAGAGCTTCATAGGAGTTGTGGGCTTTAAGAAGCAGTGTGAAGGTAGAGAGGGGTGGAACTATATTAGTAACTAAATATTTTATGCAGAAGATGGATTAGTAGTCTCCATATTGATTAGTTTTTGTGTGTTTGAACAGTAAGATGGCAAGACAGTTGGAATGTCAGGTACTTCCTGTGGATTGAGTAATTAATCTCTGTAAGCTATTTGTTAGAGTTATACTTTATAACCTTGGAAGTCTGGCATTTTCTGTTTTCTCTAATGAGATGATCATGCAGGTTGTTTAATTAATCATACATTTGACAGTGTTTCTTATGTTTGGGCTCTGTTGTATCATTGTTCTCATGACTGATTCTTTTAATCCCATGATGTCATGATTTTCTCTGAACAGTTGTCCCTAATGAATAATAATTGAGTAGGTGAGAGTATGACCCTTATTAAGCATGCTAATGTCTGGCACGTCTTACTTTGAGTTCACTCCACAGAACTGCAGATTCATTTCAGGCAGTAAAGAGAGGATGCAGTACAGCAGACTGCAAAACAGGTAAGTGGTTGAGGCTGTGTTACTTAGGAACCAGAGCAACAAAAGTAAATTGCAAGCAAGTATTGGATAATCAAGAACACTAGCAGTGGTCTGTCATAAGTTCACTCCCTAAATACAAGTAATCAGGGCACCATTTTGGTAAACTTGTTGAAGTTTGAAAACCTCTCTGGATCACTTTAGCCTAACAGAATAATAGTTGGAAACAATTTGATGGCTCATTACTGTATCTAAAACCAGCTTGACAACCTTTTTAAAAAAACAAACACACACCCAATAGGGCTGCCAAGTGGGGGCGGGGGGCAGGTAAACCCCCGCTTCGGAGGCCCAATTTCCGCCGCCGTGGAATCGGGCCCCGGGGGGGACTCCGCCCCCCCGAAGCGCAGTGTGGCTGTGTCACCAGAGGTGACGCAACCACGTCAATCACATTGGGGGCGTGGCCCCGATCGTCAGAGGGAAAACTCTATGGTTTTCCCTCCAACAATCGGGGCCATGCTTTCAATGTGATTGACGTCACACGTCACTTCTGGTGATGTGCTGGCGGTGCGTGCGCACACATCGAGGACCGGAGCCCGGCGAGGCTCCCCCGCCGGTAAGAAGATTGGACTTGGCAACCCTAACACCCAATCTCATCAGTGTGTGTACTCTTGCCTCTGTCTCCCCCCACCCTGCTCCCACTCAAGCCTGACAATCCAGCCCAGCTTGGGCTGGAGGGTGCTGAGCTTGGGGGGGGGAGGCTCTGAGATCATGTAACATCAGGAGGAGCAAGCCAAGGAGATCCTGAGGGGATTCAAGCTAAATTGGATTACTCTCCAGGATGCAGAAACATGGGAATTTCTGTGGCAAGGAACAGAACATCTCACCATCCCAGGAGAAGAACATAAAGCTTAAGACCCCAAGAAAATTTTGAAATATAAAATGTTCTCTTTGGAGTTAAGCTTCTTCTTGACTGAACATCTGGGTTAAATCTGTCTGGAACAGAAAGTGTATGTCTAGAAGAATAGTTCTTTGTTGGGGGACGGGGGGGTAACAGATCTAGGTTAGGGTTTTTCCTCCCTTCACCTGGTTCCTGGTCCAGCAGAATCCCACCCCACCCAAAAGCAACCACTGGAAGGTTCCTCTTGTATAGGTGGTGACTTGAGGGCGCCTGCTTGGTGTGACATTTGCCTGCCCTTTGTTGTCCTTCTCCTGATGATGCTGAGCAGTGAGCCATGCCACCATCCACTCTGAATTTTATTGGGCAAGGTATAAGGCTTGAGTCTCTAATAAAAGGGCAAGTACATGGTCATGAGGGATCAAAACTGTAAATTATGTTCAGGATTTTTGAAAATTGTATGTCTCTGGATCTTATTACCTAGACACCTCTTTTTTTGGCAGGCTGTGTGTTTTTCAGTTTTCCACTGTTTTAAGTTACTTATCTTGTACTCATTTCCAAGTTCTCTTCCTATCTTTTTTGTAAAAACAAAAAACCCACAACAAATCATTTAATCTGTTTTCTATGTCACTGGTCCAAATATCTAACTGGTACCTACCCATTAAACGTGTAATGGGTCATTCACTGTATATTTAAAAAGTTATTTGCTTATTTACATTGTGACGTCAATGTGCAGAATACTTGATAATGTGCAGAATACTTGATAAGGTACAAAGTTAACTCTCTGGATTCACCTCCAAGTCCTCTAATTAGACAAGGGCATGGGGAAGTAAAAGCAGAGATAAACAACATTTCAGTTTTGCATTAGTAGGCTTAGTTTCAGTTGGAGATGGGGACTAAGCAGTTGTACCTAAGGCTTCATGGAAAAGGAGGAGCGTTTTGGTGGCATCATATATGTGTTCTGAGGTGAAGTTCCAGGTCTTAAAGGGCAGCAAGGGAGAAAGGGAGTGTAATCATTTGAGCATAGAGAAGGTCTTCAGATGTCTGAAGGTGAAGGAGCGAAGGTCATGGCCGGGAATATATCAGGGTATAACAGTGTGTACTGGGATAGGCAAGGCCAGGGAGAGTCCTGAAAATGAGGAAAAGTTTGTGCTAGTTCTGGGAATAGACGAAAGCCATTGCAGGGATTGAAAGATGATTGCCACAAGGTCAGAGCAATGGGAAAAGGGAAGGATTTTGGCAGCAGAGTTCAAATCCAAGATGCAGCGATGGAGGACAAAGTTAAAACAGGCAAGGCAAGAGCATGAATCACAGTTGAAGCCAAAGGTGCAATGATGAAGAGTTGTATTTTTATACCATTGTAAAGGGCTTGGTGGCCAGACTGAATACAGGAAGCAAATGTGAGAGATAGGTAAAGCTCATCATTCTTGTTTTACAGTATCATCACATTGTTCATTTGTATGCATACTGAATTTAAGATGGTGATGAAACACCCAAGTAGGAAAATATGAGCTTTAATTTATGCTGTGATATGATCCTGAAGGAGGCAATTAATTGGTAAGATATGGGAATACACACAAAGCAGTGAGCCTCCTGTGCAGGCACAAACCATCTTTTCTTGTATAACATTATAAGACAATTAGATTCAAATTAATTATTAAAAGAAATTGGTAACCTTTATTGCATTGCTCCATATTTAGATTGGAGTTGCGAAACAGGAGTTAAAGCAGCATGCTCAAGGAATTTGGAGGCAAAGGATAGAAGAAAAGTTGAACAGTAGTTAAAGCCCCATCTTAAGGGATGGGTTAAGGGATAACTTTTTAAGGGGGGGGGGTAAATGATAGCACCTCACAGGATTGATGCGAGAATAAAATGGACGAAAGACGGGGTATAAGTACCTAAATGAATAAATATAATTTTATTATTTCAAGCTCCCAACTCAAACCCTACCTCTTCCATAAAGTCCTTTACTTAATGTCTTATTCCTGACTGAAATGCAGCCAAAGTATAAACAAAGCATTTGCTCAGATTTGCATTTTTGCCTTTCACATTCCCCTTTCCCTCCTATCGTTCCCTATAGAGATAGAGAAAGACACACACACACACACACACACACTGTTTGTGGTAAGAAATAATACTGAGAGTTCTTCCCACCAAATGAGAGTGACAAGCAATGCAATCATTATAGAAAGAAAATGTTTTTATAAGCATCTGAAATTGGCAATGAGCATAAAAAAAGAACTCTCCAAGTATTGAATTTGTGAGTCAGAAAACTGTAATTGGGAAAGCATATGTTCGCATGATTATTTGTCGCAGTGAAATTTTTAAAGTTGAAACAAAAATACTAGCAGAACTAAAATATTATTCCAAGTTTATATGAAGTATGTGTATGCACAGTACAGCTTCTCCCCCCCACACACACTCACCAAATCCTTTTTCCCATACAAAGCAAGCATCAATAAGCTTCAATATGCAATAATCCTTGCTATTGGATAATTTTGCTCCTGTAGTTTAGGTAATTTTAATTCTGTTGTGGCATAATATTGGAAGCTGTTGCCAGTGCTATAGTTGCATTGTTTGAGAGCAGTGAGTTCTTGTGAAAGAGTAAGGATAGATTGTGAGTTTGTTGAAAAGGGGGCTCTCCAGTAGATGAACACCACAGCATATTCCTGGGTGGATCTTTTGCCACTTTGAGTTTTCTGTTGAGAGCCTGTGTCATGGTACGGCTGTGTTGCGCTTGCCCTGTTTGGACATGTCTGTCTCTGGTGTTAGCTTCTCAAATGCTTTCATATTTGCTTAACTTGAAAGAGATGAGTCACAAATCAGACTCCAGTCTCACATACATAACATCTCTTCTTTTTTACTGGTGCTTTTTTGTGACTAATCTTAAGCCTTTTAGGGAAACACTTGCTGCACTTTTTCCAAACTACCTAGATATAGATGATGATGGTGCTTCTTTTAAGATTAATTGTGCTGTGCAGTTGTGGCTTTGTAAGCTTAGGATAAGAGGAGCATAGATTTTGACACTTGTTTGCCAGCACATGCTGTTGCTGCACTTTGCAGAAGCTGCATATATGATAGTATGGAACTATGTTGGTGTTCAACAGGATAACTTCCATTGGAACACACAGGAAATTTTACCAATTGTGCCTAGATAGTTTGACATCTTGCCTGTCTATATCTATTTTAACCCTTATTCCAGAGGGTGCCCCCCCATCCTTTCAATAACCCTGAGAGATCAGTTAAGCTGAGTGAGTGAGGGGACCAAAGTCCCTTCATGGGCCTCGTAGATGACTAGGGATTTGAACCTTGATCTTCCAGGTCCTAATCTGACACTCTAACCAGTGGTCCCCAACATAGTACCCCTGGGACCCATGGTGCCTGATGTGTTTCTTTGCACCCACTGCCTTTTTGATTCTTGGAGGTAAGATTAGAGATGTAAAATTTCTGGAAATTTTGAAGCTCAGAAAAAAACCCGGTTTTCCCCCGGTTTTTTTCGGGGGGAAACGGAAATCTTCGGGAAAATTGAAAAAAATGCTACATTAACATTTCGTTTTGTCTTTTCTAGATTGAAAGTCATTCTGTTACTTTAGGAACATAAAATATGAGTATGGACATTTTTACTTGGCATGAAATTATCACAACTAGCATATTTAAAAATATAGTGTATCCAAACAATTATTACAAACAGAATACCCTCCCACATGCAAAAACAAAACAAACTTTTTTATTTTCTTCTGACAATCGCACCTTCTAAAGGAAGAAATGCATCTTTTTCTTGCATTGGAGAGTTCTGTTTGTAACCTAGGACTTGCTTGTCCTCAGTGCACAGAAATTAGATCAATCTAATACCATATATAAATATTTTAGAAATTATTTGGAAAATATTTGAACACTTTGTCTTAAAATATTTTATTCATCATGTTAAAATAAAACGTTCCATAGTCAATTCTTTTTCTTTTTTCAATATTTCCTATTTTTCAGAAAAAAACAAAAAGGTTTCAGGAAATAAACGGGGAAAAACCGGGTTTTTTCTGAATTTTCCCGGTTTTTTTCCGGGCCTTCACATCTCTAGGTAAGATCCTAAGAGTCCTGAGTGAAACAAAAAGCAAGGAACTTCAGGTTGCTCCCTACCAATTCACTGACTGGTAAAGTGTCAAGTTCCATCTTTGGCAGGCACATCACAGCCACGGACCCTTGCCTTGCCCATACATGTAAAACTGCCTCATATTGAATTAGAACATTGGTCCACCAAGGTCAGTATTGTCTACTCAGACTGGCAGTAGCTCTCCAGGGTCTCAGGTTGAGGTTTTTCATATGACCGACTGCCTGGTCCTTTTAACTGGAGATGCCAGGGATTGAACCTGAGATCTTCTGCATAGAAAGCAGAGGTTCTTCCACTGAGCCACAAGACACATTCCTATGTCTTTGGATTTAGTAGCCTCCTCTGGTGGCTGCATAGGGAGTACACCCTCCCCCTTTCATTTGAAACCAAACCACATCTGTTTCCCAAAGCAAAAAGCTGGTCCTGTCTTTCCTTTGCCTCGGAGGAGGAGGTGGTTCAGAGCAATCCAGTAGGCATCATCTTCACATTTGTAGGAAGCACCCATTTCAAAGCAGCTGCCTCTGTCATAAAAGAATGCTTGGATTGGAACCTCCAAACATTTTATGATTGGGCGCAACCTTCATTGCAGCCATTTTGTGATACTGCCCATGATACACGTTTTCTGGGGGGAAATTCACTCTTCCCATGTGAACCCAGTCGTTTAAATATATATATATTAAACTGTTTATATCCTGCCTTCCCTGTCATCAACAGTGGCTTGACTTCTAAGGTCTTCACCAGAGCTCCTACTCTAGGTGACCCATCTTCTGAGATTAAATAGGTAGATACCAGGAAGAGACATTTTTCTTGCTGTTACCATTCACCCAGTATCTACTTTAATGGTTTTAGATGCCAAGTAAAAACATTTTTTAAATTTTTCTGGTCTTTTGGTTGCATTTATTAAGAGATCAGTACACTGGAAATGTTACTACTGCCTGTGTTTAGTTTTATTGATTGTTTTTCTGGAATGTCATAATATAATAAATATATATACCTTAGTAATGGTGTAATGTCTTGGGTCAAAGGGAAAGGTAAATATTTCAGATAAAACAAATGGTTCTGTGCTATGGACCTCAATGAAAACAAACACATACATAATTTTTGGATATGGCAAATCAAAGCTACATGGAAAACCAGCCCATATTTCATTATTAACGTATATCACGTATTTATCTCATTTAAATATTAACTGATGATCTGTAAGGAATTTCTCCTGATGGACTTTTGTTTTTGTATTGTATTGGAAAAGCTGGAACTGTATACATCTGTTTTGTCTTTACTTAGCTGGAACCTTTGGGCTCTTGGAAGGTCATCACTGCAATCCATTAGTGTCACCCATCAAAGACTGTGATCACACGAGCAGTTTGGCCTGACACAGCCACATCTGTCAGCCATTCCCCAGCCATACTTATCTTGTCATAGGACAACTTGGAGCCGGGTTAAAAAGCCATCACAGCACAAGTGGTGTTTTTGGTTCCCCATGCACTCATTGCACATGGCCAAATGTCTGAATGTGGGGGAGCACGCACAGAACAGATTTGGCAGTCTGAATCTACAGATCCATTCTGCCGCTAGAAAGGGTTTTTTTAAAAAAATTGCCTATATGCGCATGAACATTGAGATCAGTCACTTTAAACAATTTGAAAAGAAACCTCTAAATCTTGCAACGGGTGTTAAAATTTACTGGTGACAATGTTAATGCAAACCTTTGCTACATTATAGCCTTGATTTCCCTGTTGGGTAGCCATCCTACAGCCTTTAAGTAAATCTCTCAACATCCAGTGTCAGAGGAGAGAGTTATCTTGCTGTGTGCACCTGCTGTCCTCAGATCCACCTGCATCTTCACTAGGTGAAACCTGCAGTATTCGCCCTGTCTTAAAATGCATGCTGAGCCACAGTCCTGCTTATTGTGTATATGCTGCAACAAACTGTACTGAGCATCTGCTGTTTTCCAGTGCTGTCAGATTTTCATCTAGATGAGATTATAAGGCAGCCTTGTAAATTCTGCTGCTTAGTTTAATTGTCTTAAGGGAGCATGTGGCTCAGGTATAGTGCATGACTAATAGGTTGTAACATCATGTGAGGGGGAGTTCAGGCCTTGAGTTAGAAAGCTGACCTAATTTCCTGTTTGAAAATAAATGTTCAGTAAATTGCTTACTCCCCTCCCCCCGTGCTGCAGCCGTTTGACCACAGTTGCTTTGACAGATGCATTTCTTTCAACATAATCATTTGACGTATCATTAAAGTACAAACAAGGATGCCATTGTAATCTGAGGGCTTATCAACAGGATGCTGTGTAGCAGCAGCCAACCAAGTCTTATTTTTAGCCCCTGCTGGACACTTAGCAAACAAAGGATTATACTTTAAACATATATCAGGTCAATAGAAAACTGTAGAACTGTAGACTGTACTTACATTGGCAAAGTGCTGTTGACCTATAGTCCGTGGTCCACAAATAGTATCTGGGGGTGGTAGCGTAGTATAATTTTCTACCAGCCTTTTTAGAGTCCCACCACAGCATCACTTGTAATAATAAAATAATTCCTAGACTAATCAGACCTTATACTAAGTGTGTTAATAGACAGGGGAAGCATTTCGATGTACTTGGAAAGCACATCAAAACTCGTGTGCAACAGGGTCAATCCCTAATCTCCATGAATGTGTCTAAACGCCGTATAAAGGTAGCTAAATGAGTGGCCCTCACTACATCCTGTGTTAGTGAGTTCCACAGTCAACCATTGTTTGCAGAGTTTTCTCTCTCTGTAATTATTTTGGCTTAATAAAGCTGGACAGAGCCTCATGGAGCTGGACCTCATTCACAGACTCTGCTGGAGAGGGCAGAACAAAGCTATACATGAGTGTCTATGCTGAGGGGGCAGCCAGAGGCAGAACTGGCATGGGGAGGAACTTCAGGGGGGGGGGGGGGGGGAGAGAGAGAGAGAGAGAGAGAGAGAGAGAGAGAGAGAGAGAGAGAGAGAGAGAGTGTGTGTGTGTGTGTGTGTCAGACCTCTCCAGTTACTTTCAAGCCTCCTTGAGCTGCACACAGGGAGAAGGATCACTGCCCTTTCACTTCAGGGCACATAGCTCAGTCAGACTCCCTGTTATCTTTAAGGCATGTTACAGTGGGGTAGAAATTGGTACAGGAAAGAAAAGGGGATTTCAGCAAAAAGAATAAAGGTGGGAGACTCATAAGTAGAGCCTTCATGTGTGTGTGCCTGATGGGTGGCAGACTGTTACAGAGTTACTCCCAGCCTGAGGGGCGTGGGTGTTACTTAAAACAGGTACATGGAAACCAAAAGTCTCTTTGACTGTTTTAAAGCGACACATTCACCACTGAACCATGAGGCCAGGTGAAGAACGATCAGTCTCTTCAGTGATCATTCAGTCCAGGTACCAACCAGTCTACTGACTGAAGAGAGGTCAGATGTTTATCTATCCTAGGTCTTGGCGAAAACCTTGTATCCCAGCCAGTGATCACTTAACGTTGTCTTTTAAGAGCTTTATTTAAAAAGAGATTAAATAAGAATCACAGGTATACAGAAGACACTAGCACCTGTAGATGAGGAATGCACTGCTCTGCCATGCAGTCTCCTTCCCTGTGGTGGAAAGTGCTGTCAAGTCACAGTTGATTTATGGCAACCCGGTAGAGTTTTCAAAGAAAGAACTCTTCGTAGGTGATTTGTCATTGCCTCCTTCCACGTAACAACCCTGGTATACTCTGGTGGTTTCCCATCCGGCCCTGCTTAGCTTTTGAGATTGGGCTGTGTTATCCAGGTCAGAATAGTCACCTTCCTTACGTGGGAATAATAGTCCTTTAGCATGGAAGAGGAGCAAGAAATCTCTATTTCCTTATCATTTTTTATAGGTAGGACCACTTTTTAATTCAACATCCAATGCACATGATAGATACGCTGTTCATACAGCATTTTGTTTTACCTCTGTCTGCCTTATTTCAACATAATGGATCCATAAAGCACCATCATGCTGCTGATGTCCCCAGGGAAGTGAGTTTTGAGGGATGTTAGAAATGTATATTTAGAAATCCAAGTCCCCTGTGTGGTAAACATGCTGGTGTAGAAGGTAAATCCCCAGTCAGAAACTTTATCAACAAAGGATGTACAACAACATTAGAGAATTACCAGTGTTTAATTCTTCAATGTTTTTTGTTCAAATAATGGCAGGTTAGAGGAATCTGTGCAAATTATTTTCTACCCCATGTCACTCCTATATCCTTAACTCTCACTGGCTCTTTAGGCATTTAAGACATATGTAACAGCCAGCAGAATAAGCACATTAGTCATCGGTATGTTGAAATGAATGTAGGTGTATTCTGTTGCAATTGAACCACAAAGTGAACTTCCATATCATTTATAATTCACTACAGCACCAAGGATGTAAGGTTAATGAGAATGTTGGCTAATTACATTTAACAAGTTGCTCTTTCCTGAAGTGTAGCAACTCTTTAGGAAATTCCTCCAGTCACTCTATCTGCAGACACATTAGTGCTTCAAGAACTCAGTTTCCTGTGTTTGTGTCTGTGCATGCACACACGTACATAAAAATATAGGCCAGGTGTCATTTCCTAATTTTCTTTCTGGATCCTAAAAACAAACATTGATTTGATTGCATCTTCCATGTATAACATTGATATTTTACTTGGCTCATTACCAAGGGGTAACTGTATTAGGACTACTGCAGCCAAATTAACAAAAAGAATCTTGTGGCACTTTAAAGACTAAAAGCTAAGCTGTTGTGAGCCAGAGTCCACTTAGTCGCGTGCATAATCCGGATGTTGCATTTAATGCACGTGAACACGCTGCTCTTCCAGACCCTCATAGTTTGGAAGAGCTCAGAGTCTGCAAGGTTCACGGAAACCTCTGCCAAAATAAAAGTCTTTAAGGGAAGGGTCCCCAAGGTGGTGCCCAAGGCGCTGTGCTGCCGACTGACACCTTTCCTGGTGCCTGCGAAGTGTTTCTGGAAAGTGGGTGGGGCTTCGGTTCAAAAAGGCTTCTAACTGGCAATTGGAGATTTGATTGTGCAGAGGTTTTTTTAAAGAAATTATTCCATAGTTTATTTCACCAGTTTGTTTTTATGGCAGCATTTCTTTAGGTGTTGATAAGTCTAGAAATAAAAAGTTGCGTTTAGAGCACAAGATGTTAGGGTTTTTTATCCTACCTTTTTTAAATTTATTGAGATAAAAGTCGAGCTTAAGCAGTAAAACCTTAAAATTCTAAAGCTTTAAAACATTCATGATCTTTGTACGGTATATGGTCATAGATATCCTTATTATCTTCCAGTAAGTGTACAATTAACAAATTTGTAAAACTATTTATCCTATCCTTCTGCACAGTAAGATCCATCAAACTTCCAAAGCAAGCACTTTACCATAGTTACATTTATTTTTAATGTTGGATTGAGATTAGATACTGTGGGAGTTTGTGTTTGGTAATTCTGCATGATTAATTTGCTTTTGTATAATTTAATTTAATAGTTTATATTCGTTTATACCCTACTCTGTGCTTATTAAGATTGCTATTATTGCTGGCTTTGTAGACAATTACCTTTGTTGGTAATTTTGCAACTGATAACTGAGTTTGATGGATCTTTGTGCAGATTTTTTAAAATGTTGCTTTGGCAGCAGCTACCATTACAGCACAACGGTCTTCACCGTGTGACTAAAGGTAAGCTGCAGCAGGCATTTTATAGCTGCATCCAGTGCACTGTGTCAGAATTCCATAGGAGCCTGCAGGCTCAAAAATCCCTGCTTTAAGGTGTCACAAGATATTCTCCGGATTCTTGCACTGCTACAATTATGTGTAGTAATGTATAGTAATTATGTGCAGTAACGCACTGATTATTTCCTTCTTCTACATGTTTTTTTTCTTTCTGTGACTCCGCCATAGGGTTGCCAGGTCCCTCCTGGCCACCAGCAGGGGATGGGACTGGTAGGGTTGCCAAATCCAGGTTGGGAAACTCCTGCAGATTTGGGGATGGAGACTGGGGAGAACAGGGACCTCAGTGGAGTACAATGCCATAGACCCCACCCTCCAAAACATGCATTTCATCCAGGAGAACCAATCTTTGTAGTCTAGAGATGAGTTGTAATTCAGGGAGATTCCCAGATCCCACTTGGAGGCTGGTATCCCTACTCCACCTTGAATTTCACATGACCATGGGGCTGGTACAGAAGAAGAGGAAGAGAAGAGATTGGATTTATACTTGGAGTCTCAGAGCGGCTTACAAGCTCCTTTCCCTTCCCCTCCCCACAACAGATACCCTGTGAGGTAGGTGGGGCTGAGAGAGCTCTGACAGAAACTGCTCTTTTCAAGAACAGCTCTGATCGAACTATGGTATGCCCAAGGTCATCCAGGAGGAGTGGGGAATCAAACCCAGTTCTCCCAGATTAGTGTCCGCGCACTTAACCACTACACTAAACTACACCAAGAAGCGATGATGTGATGGGTAGGATTGGCTGGATTTAAAGCAGGAGTTCTCCTTGCGGAGAACCACTGAAGGCAAAATTGTTCTCTCAAGTATCATTCTGGAAAGCAGGACAGAACTCAAATAGCTTTGCTGTATGCAAGAAGAGAAAAGAGCTATTCCAATTTGTTGTTCTTCCTTTCATTTATACGTTTAATTATAATCGTTCCCAACCTCAACTCCACCTAGTGGCAAGTTGTAACATTGCAGAAACGTTAACATTTTTCATGTAGACTCCCATGTTTAGTAGAACAGCATGATCCTTCCCTTGCCTTGATTCCACAAAACTACTAATCCTTCTTCCACCTAATCAGACTGAAAATAGAAGCAACATCTGTATTTTGCAGCTTTCTTTAAGTGTTAAAGTGCTATCTGCTTTATCTCTTTTGAAGCTCCTAGTTAAAGGGGGTTTCCAATCTGCTCTGTTCTGTAATTCTCTCATCTTATGTTAGCTCTCTTACTGCCTAGAACTCTTTTGTGCTTCTTAGACACAATCAAGCTCTCTGCAGGCCCATTCAAATGAACTGAACTTGTAGCTTTGTCATAGCTTCATTCACTTCAGTGGGGTTTGTATGGGAAGATGGTGCTGTGTGTGTTTGAACATGATTGTGGCTTTGTTTTCCTTCTGCTTATGATTGTCAGGTGGCACATGGTTTTTCAGTATGCTTTACAACCACTCCTCCAAATCCCTTAATGTACCTCCTGTTTGGTATGCAGTCCAGAGGTCCCCAATCTTGTTGAGCCTGTAGGCCTTTTTAGAATTTTGAGAACAGGGCATTTGGGCACCGCCACAGATTGGCTGCCTTGGAAAGCCGGGGCCAGTCAGAAAATGACTGTCATGGAATGCTGGGATGTTACAAGCCAAAAACCTCCTACTATGAGGTCAATTGTTTCTGGGCTCTTCTCCAAGGAGGTGCAGGAAAGCCAGGATTAGATCTTTGCTTTGTGGAAGAGCAAATGGGCACCAGGAAACTCATCAGCTGGTACCATGATACCTACAAACACCATGACATGGATGACTGCTGAAGTCTTCGACCCACTTCTACTGTATCAAGTGTCTTAATGTTTAGCTAAAATTTTGGTCTGGGACTAGATCCTTGGATGTAAAAATGAAAATAGGTCTGTCTTGCTTAAGTACTATTAAGCATAGGTAATTAAACTTGTTCAAGTGAACAAATTTCCACTCTGATTCTTCTGTACTGTGATAGTGTGCATTTAAAGAAGACGTTCCAGATTTTCCTGTTAATTGCTCTCTAGTTTCTCTCAGAAGCTTTCCCTTTTACATATCAGATGGTAAGCTTTGTAGCTCTCTCTGTCTATGAAACCTTACACCTTGGAGCCAAAATTTCTGTTCTCCTTACTGAATTGAGTGCCTTTGTTTGATTAAAATCTGACCGATGCAGCAGCAGTGCCTGAAGCCAAAGAGGCCTACCCTAGCACTGAATCGACACATGGTAAAAAGTTATGATGGTTCAGGGAGAAATGGTCTTTACATAGCATAGGTGCTGCAGGTATTGCTTTTCAAGACCAGGTCTCTGAAACCATGCAGCCCTTGTACATTTAAGCAAAGAGTGATGTCTTGTAACATCTAGATCAGAGGTGTTGAACTCATTTGTTACAATGGCTGGATCCGACATAAATGTCACTTTGTCAGGCCAGGCCATGTGTTACATAAAATATAACACAAGGTACTGGAGATATAAACTTTATAAAGATGATTTCAGATGCTGAATGGATTAGGTGTGATATGCAAACGGGTGGAAATATCAGTATTGGTAATGAGACAGGAAACCTAGGTCTTAATTTGATACAGGGGGATTCAGCCCAGGAGGATGCAAAGAATAGATGGAAATAAGTCTGAAGAAGTGAGCAGTGACTCAAAAAAGCACATACCCTACCATAATTTTGTTAGTCTTTAAAGGTGCTGCTGGACTCTTACTCTCTTTCTATTACTATTAGAAACCACAACACTCAAAAACCAGTGGGGAAACATTTTAACCTTCCAGGACATTCAGTTGCTGACCTAAGAGTAGAAGAAGAAGGCACACACAGAGGTGACTCGTTGCTTCCACGAAAGCCTAATGCTGAGTTGGAGATATATAGGCCTCTGGCCAGGCTTCTCGTGGTGGTGGCGGTGCTTCTGCTAATACTCAGGAGCCGCTCCCTTAGCTGAACCACCCGTGGAGGTGAGTCAGGCGAGTTCCCTGATTGCACCTGTGCCTCCTCAGCTCCTGCAGGACCAGGTGCGGGGTTTATAGGCTCAGGCACTGGCAAGCTATCACCTTGTGAGGAGTCAGAGGAGCCGGCTTCTGGTTCTGGCAATGCCGGCGCCTCTGGCTGTGATGCCCATTTGGGCGGGGACTCAGTGCCATCGTCATTGCTCTTGACACTCACAAAAGCTTATACCTGGAATAAAAACCCCTCTCTCTCTCTCTCTCTCTCTCTCTCTCTTCTCCTCTCGTCCTCCGTCCCGCTCTCTCTCAAACATGTACTTGCACACAAAAGCTTATACCTGGAATAAAATGTTGCTGGCCTTCTTAAAATTCCCACAAGACGCCATTTTGTCCCCTCTCTCTGGCTATTTCCATCCCCCTACCTTCCCAGAGGAGGGGGGGGAGGAGCCATGGCCAATCAAGGGAAGACTCTCTCTTTCCTCTGAAATAGGAAATAGGAGAGACTGGCCAAAAGGAGCTGTGATGTAGGAAGCAGGAAGCAGCACAGAGTCAGTTGCTCTCGGGCCGGATTATTGCCCTGCAGGGGCTGGATCTGGCCCGCGGACTGTATATTTGACACCCCTGATCTAGCTGGTCAGTCCATAAACAAAGGTCAACTATGTAACTTCGAGAATGAAATAATAAACCCATGAAGCTGAATCAGAGCCATACCATTAGTGCATCTAGTTCAGTATTATCTTTTCTCACTGGCAGCAGCCCTCCAGAGTCTTGAGCAGAATAGTCTTTCCCAGTCACAAAGATCCTTTAACTGGAGATGGCAGGGATTAAACATATAAAAGTGTGCACTCTAGCACTAAGCTTCAGCCCCAGCCCCTGTCTTTTATGAGAAGGTCAGAACTCAAAGAATTTTGTAGAGAGTATGCAGAGCCTCTGTCCATCAACTTCTAGACCTCTTGGAGGGTGGGAAACCTGCCACAAGACTGGAGGACGGCAGATGTTATCCCAATTTTCAAAAAAGGGAGCAGGGATGACCCAGGAAACTACAGGCCAGTCAGTCTGACCTCTGTCCCAGGGAAGATACTGGAGCAGATTTAAAAGGGATTGATCTGCGAGCATCTAAAGGACAACTGTCTTCTTGGTGCTTGGGGGGGGGGGCTAACAGTGGGAGGGCTTCTAATGTCCTGGCCCCACTGGTGGACCTCCTGATGGCACTGGTATTTCTGGCCACTGTGTGATACAGAGTGTTGGACTGGATGGGCCTTTGGCCTGATCCAACATTGGCATCTCTTATGTTCTTATGTTCTTAACTTGGTGATCCGGGAAAGTCAGCATGGATTTGTCCCCAACAGGTCTTGCGAGACCATCCTCATTCCTTCTTTGATGAAGTGATGAGCTTAATGGATTGAGGCAGCCCCGTAGCTAACAACTTTTTGCTCAGGGGGCCAATGGTTTTTGGGGGGGGGCGGGGCTGCCATTATATGTCTGTGTGGTACACTATATGTCTCAAAGATCCAAGCCACTTCAGCATCACTTTGAGCCCTCCATCTAGTGTGTGTGGGGGGGAATAAGTGATCAATTGGGGGGGAGGGCCGGGGAGAGGGAGGGGGAGCTGAGGATTGGGGGAGGGGCCCGTCAAAACTGTGGGGGAGGCCAGGCCCGATGGGCCC
Source organism: Gekko japonicus (assembly GCF_001447785.1). Classification (NCBI taxonomy): domain Eukaryota; kingdom Metazoa; phylum Chordata; class Lepidosauria; order Squamata; family Gekkonidae; genus Gekko; species Gekko japonicus. Next base: position 258,503 of record NW_015171550.1, read on the forward strand.
CATGGTAGCTACGGGCCTGGATTGAGGGAATGCTGTTGATGTTGTTTACCTGGATTTCAGTAAAGCTTTTGACAGGGTTCCCCATGATGTTCTGATGGGTAAACTAGAGGACTGTGGACTAGACTCTAGGATAGTTAGGTGGATAGGGAACTGATTGGAGAACCTTACTCAAAGAGTAGTTGTCAGTGGCATTTCATCTGAATGGAGGGAGGTATCCAGTGGGATGCCACAGGACTCAGTTCTGGGCCCGGTACTTTTCAATATTTTTATAAATGATCTGGATGAGGGTGTAGAGGGGCTACTCATTAAATCTACAAATTGGGAGGAGCAGCAAACACACCAGAAGACAGAGATAGAATTCAGTGAGATTTGAACATGCTGGAAAAGTGGGCAGATGTGAACAAGATGTAATTTAACAAGGATAAGTGCCGAGTTCTACATCTGATAAACAAAAATGAGGAACATGCATACTTGATGGGGGGTACAGTTCTGGGTAGTAGTGTGTATGAACAAGAACTTGGGGTACTGGTGGACCGGAACTTAAATATGAGCAGCCAGTGTGATGCAGTAACAAAAAAGGCTAATGTAATATTTGGGTGTATCAACAGAGGTATAACATCCAAATCACAAAATGTGATAGTCTCGCTGTACACTACATTGGTCAGGCCGCACCTGGATTATTGTGTGCAGTTCTGAAGGCCTCACTTCAAACAGGATGTAGTCAGAATGGAGGAGGTACAGAGGAGAGCAGCAAAGATGATTGGGGGCCTGGAGACCAAGTCCTATGAGGAAAGGCTGAGGGACTGTCTGTATGGCCCCTTCCAACTCTGTGATTCTATTCTGTGATTCTTGTTTGTTTACCATACTTTCTGAGAATGGGCCTCATATGAACCTGTAATAAGCTGAAATATTGGCAGCCAGTCCATTGGTCTTTATTTTATTTAACTGAGCTTTGAGATATAGGATTTTAGGGGGCTTTAGATGTGCAGCTTCAGCAGGCCAAACTCTTACTGGCCCACAGTGGCCAAACACTGCTAACACAAAGAACAGTCTGAAGACTAGCATAGGTTATTCAGTTCAAGAGAGTGGTTGGTAAATAAGAACCAACAAGAATCCAGGGATTTTTTTCATAGACTTACCTATGTAATGTTTCCAAATATAGGAAGTTTTTTATTCTGAGAGGTTCTGTGTTGAAATGAAGCTGGCAGTCACCACCAAGCTAAAGACAACTTGGGCTCTGTTTCTGTGAAGTGACTTTCAATAAAGCAATTGCTTGACCATCAGTTTCTGTAAATTCTTAAATCAGTTTGGTGTAGTGATTAAGAGTGGCAGATTCTAATCTGGAGAACCGGGTTTGATTCCCCACTTCTCCACATGCAGCCAGCTGGGTGACCTTGGGTCAGTCACGGTTCTCTCAGAACTCTCTCAGCCCTACCTACCTCACAGGATGTCTGTTGGGGGGAGAGGAAGGGAAGGAGATTGTAAGCCACTCTGAGACTCCAAGTGAAGGGTAGGGTATAAACTACTTCTGCTGCTGCTGTCTGGATTTTCTGTCGATGCAGTGGTTGACCTCTGGAATGAGGAGATGACCCAGGTAGTACACACAATTGCTCCTGGGCACCTTCTCTCAAGTGTTAGAGTTCAGGTAACCCCTTGGTTTACTGAGGGCCTGTAGGCAATAAAAAGATAAGGAAGACAAGGAAGAGCAACGGTACAAGACGACTTGAGATGAATCCAATAATACATGGGCAAAAGTTCATTTTAAAGTGTACTCTATGGATGAAAACCAATAAACATAATTTTTAAAAAGTGTACTCTATGGTGGTGGTGGTGGCAGAAAAGAAACACTTTTCTACCACCATTGTGTCTATACAGTGTAGACCACTGAAGCAGTTCCAAGTGGTCAGAGGCCTGTTACGATCTGCCCTGCAGGAGAAGATAGACTGCTTCGTGGCCCCCTGTGACTATTTTGCTCAACCTTTTTCAGATAAAATGTCTCTCACCCATTCTGACTTGGAAACTACATTAGCAGTCACAGAGTCAGATGGTGCCAACGTGTCCTGTTGTTTGGGGTACGGTGGCTCAGAGGTTAAGATGCTGAGTTGCAGACCGGAAGGTCTGTAGTTTGTCAGTTTGAGACCCTAGTGCTGCATGACGGAGTGAGCTCCCGTCTCTGGCCCCAGCTCCTGCCAACCTAGCAGTTCAAAAGCAAGAAATTGCAAGTAGATAAATAGGTACCACTTCAGCGGGAAGGTAACAGCGTTCCATGCACCTTAGCGTTCGGTCATGCCAGCCACATGACCGTAGAAATGTCTTCGGACAGTGCTGGCTCTTTGGCTTGGAAATGGAGATGAGCACTGCCCCCTAGAGTCAGATTAGACTGGCTTTCGAGCAAAGAAAACCTTTACCTTTACCTTTTACTAAAATTTGTTCAGGGAAAATGTGGACAGGATCTTTGGAAGTTTGAGACCTACCACCTGCTTGTAAGACCTTTGCCTTTCATGGCTACTTATACCTGCCTGGAGGGGGGCTGGCTAACTGTGTCCAAGAGGTAGTTAATGTTTTCTTGAGAGAGGCTGTCGTCACCCCAGCCTCAACATAGGCTGTGGTGTACCACTTAAAGAAACCTACTCTGGACCTAAGAGATCTCAGTGACTATCAACCAGTCTCAAATACTCCATTCTTGAAGAAGGAGACTGAACAGTTGGTGGCTGGATTTCCTGGATAAAGTGGATTGTTTGAAGCCTTTCCAATCCGGTATTCGGCCTGGGTATGGAATTGAAACAGCATTGGTCACCCTGGTGGATGACCTGTGCTAGGAAATGAATGGAGGGGGTTCAGTAGTGTTGATTCTCCTGGACCTCTAATCTTCTTTTGATATCAATAATTACGGTATCCTTCTGGGACTGCCCTTCTGGGCTAGGACTGGGAGGCACTATCCTGTGGTGGTTTTGGTCCTACTTTGAGGGTAGGTTTCAGAAAGTGGTACTGGGGGACTGCTGCTCAGCCCTCTTGGCATTTGGCCTGCACGGTCCCTCAAGGCTCCATCTTGCCCCATGTGCTCTTTGGGGAGGGGAAGGGAAAGGAATTTGTAAGCCGCTCTGAGACTCCAAGTGAAGGGCGAGGTATAAATCCAATCTCTTCTTCTTCTTCTTCTTCTTCTTCTTCTTTAAAATATACATTAAGCCACTGGATGAGGTCATCCAGAAATTTGAGCTGTGTTGTCAGTCACTAGTATGCAGATGACACTTAGCTGTATCTCACTCTTCCAGCCAATCCCAGGGAAGCTGTGGAAATTCTGAATCAGTGCCTGGAGATGGTTTACTGCAGTGCGTGCTATGTGGGGCTGCCCTTGAAAAGTGCCTGGAAACTTTCCTTGTCAGTATCCTTTATAGAACTACAAGTGCACTATTTACATATTGGGGTTGTGTTGAAATATTCTATGCTGAATATTGAAAGGCTACAAAAGTGTTTTCTAACTTAGTGCATAATGGAATAAATTGAGTTTTGGTTTAGAACAGCTGTCTCTCTTCTCTCTCTCTTGATGCAATTGGGTTCCCTGCCAGCTGCTTTCCCTCCCCTATGAGTGCAGTGGGAATGGGAGTCCATGAAAAGGTTCCTGCACCCCTAATTTCTCCACCACTCCCTTATGAAGCTATCCAACCACTGCAGTTATCTTCCAAGGCCCTGGTTTGAGTGCTCCTTCTGTCTGAGATTAGGGCCTTCTCAATCATGGCACCAGAACTCTTCTTTTGTACCCTTTTGCCATCTCCCCACCAGCGGGTGAGAACTTTTGTTTAAATTTGCTAGCTGCCTTAGTAGGCAGTATGAGGAGAGAAAGAAGGGGTACTAACAGGCCCGTAGCTAACATGGGGCCCACGGGGCCCGGCCCCCTTGTGTTTCTTCTGGGCCCCCTCCCTCCGGGGCTGCCCCCAAAGTGCTCCAACTTACCACCTGCACTGTACTTCCATTTAATTAGCTGGCGGGGCCCCCCAAGGCCCCCTCCCAAATAATTCCCTAGCTACGGGGCTGGGTACTAATGGTATAAAGCAAATAGATATATGAAATTATAATAACATGTACACTTTTACCACAGTTTTGCTTTCTGTGGCTTAACAGAGCTGGTTTATCAGTGGAATTTTGCCCCCATACGTGCCTGCACAAGACCAGGTTAGCCCTAGTCATTGTTTATATTTTAAAGTTTGTTTGTCAGTTCCTCCTTCCTCCAGCAGATGAGTAAGTGTAAAATTTTCCTATGATTAATCATTACAGAGCCATGCTGTTTATAACTGAAGAGAATCTCTCATTTTAGAATAAGTGACAGTCAAGTTGGGCTCAATCTTGTGATGTTTCTTGGTGTTTCCATTAGGTTTAGATTGCCAGTTAAAGCTGCAGATTACAGTCTGGGATGGATTGTACTAGAAAGTTAGAAGTATAATGCAAAATGCTCATGTAGTGATGAGGTGCCTTAATAGCTGAAGTGGATAGTTGAAGAACAGTTGCAGGAACCCTAGTCTCTTGTCATTTGGTTTTACAAAGTCATTTCCTATTCTTGTATTATATCTGTTGAGAGATCAGTGAAGAAATGCCATATGCTCTTTCACAGGTTTTACATCAGTCTTAACTGATTATTATTTTTTTAAAGTTGCAAGAGTACTGTGGCTGCAGGGCAGAACAGAGCTGATCTGCTTCTGAAATTATTCATAGTGGGTTTTAAATAAGAATTTTAAATATTATGTGAGCATCATGGGGAAAACAGGGAGCTGTTGCTTTTTTGCATTGATTGCTAACTCAGAAAGACAGAAATGTGCACAAATGGCATGCTCCTCAGAGGAGCAGAAAGAAGAGAATATCAAGATCTTTATATTCCTTTTGAAAAGTGCATATGCATAATTGGGGGGGGGGGTGTCACACACCAAAACTAGCCCGGGGACAACACAGTGTTGAACTTTTCATGTATTTTGCTGTGTGATTAATTAATGTAATGCCAGCTCCTGTTTCACTGATCAGGGGCTGATACAGGACCTGTGGTTATCATTACACAGTCAGTAGCTATCCTGTATCAGATGCTGAAGTTAGACCTTGGGGTGTGGATCAAAAAACCCAAACACTGAGGTCAGATACAGAGTAAAGTGACATTTGTATAAATGTGGGTTGGCCTCCCCCTCCCCCAGGATTGCTCAAAACTACAAAAAAAAATTAAATATTCAAAACTTTAAAAATGCGTACTTACTGGGGAACAAACTACATCACAAGATCTCACATGCCATTTTGAGGGTTACTTAGCAATCCTATAAGCAATCAAAACTAGCTGGAGCATATGGAAGGCACTGCTTCTAGGCAGTAAACATGACTAGAGGCAAAAGGAGGTCTCGGCAAGGAGGGTAGGAGAGCCACTAGCTCGCGAACTGGGTGGGAGAGGCAGTGGAGCTACAGATGGGCAGGCAAGCATGTAATGGGTGTATGCATATGGCAGCAACCAGAGAAGCAGTCGTGAAGGGAGGAGGAGGTGGTAGGGAGGGTGAGAGGGTTCCACCTCCAGGTGAGCCCATGTGGGGGAGGCAGTGGTGGGCAGGAAAAGAAAGAGAAAGAGGAAAGGACTGTGGGCGCGGGGGGGGGGGAATCAGTGGGGAACAAAAAGGGGAGGGAGAGGGCCTTGGGGCAGGGGGGCAGAGAAACAAGATAAATTTATAGGATTCCCCACTCCAGCCAGTCTCAGAAGTCCCCACTTGCAGAGCCCTAATTTAGAGGAATTGAAAGAACTCTTTCTGATCCCCTTTAATGTCTCCATATCCCCTGCTGATCCACAAAGGAGAAATGAGACATGCAGCTCCCATGTTGGTGTGCAGTTTGGTTCTGGATTTACCATGTTCTCTCCTCTGGAAGAACCTGGCCCTATAAAACTGCCACTTGGGAACATGCAACGCTAGAAGGGGAGTTCTGTGAATTTATTTTGTAGAGTAAAATAAGGAAAATGTAATCAGTTACATTCTTTTAAAAGCATAGCTGTTGATCATGCGGATGCTCTGACAATAGAAGTGATGATGTGGGAATGCCATGAAGTTGAATCAGCTAAAGTTTCATCAGCCTACCCCTAGAGAATTGGCTTTGGGCTTTTTGTTGTTGTTGTTCAGTTGCACAGTCGAGCCTGACTCTTTGCGACCCCATGGACCACATCATGCCAGGCCCTCCTGTCCTCCGTCATCCTCCAGAATTTGCTCATCTTCACGTTCGTTGCATCTATGACACTGTCTAACCATCTCATCCTTTGCCGTCCCTGTCTTCTTTGACCTTCAATCTTTCCCAGCATCAGGGTCTTCTCCAGTGAGTGCTCCCTTCTCATTTGATGGCCAAAGTAGTTGAGCTTCAGCTTCAGTGTCTGGCCTTCCAGGGAACAGTTAGGGTTGATTTCTTTTACGATTTGAGAGTACTTTTAATACTGAGGCTGTCACGTGATTAAAGAAATATTAGTCAACTAACTGTTCAAAATGTATTTATTTATTGCCTTATTACTTAATCTGCATGTGAGAAAAAAGTTTTAAAGAGAAAAGCATACATGAAGCACAAACACTGCAGGAGGCATCACCTTAAAAGAGTATTCCCCTTTGCTCTTTGCCTTTGCTAACATAGTACTTGCCATTTGCAGTTCCTCAAGCACTGGTATGCTAAAAATAAGTTGAAAACATTTAAAAATCTGTTGCCTGATTAAAATGTTTTAGTTAATCAAACTGAGTAATTCACTAAATATTGCTCCAGTAAGAGATATTCTACCTATTCTGTGTGTCTCATTCAGGGATTCAGTTCACACCCAGATAAAACATCCTTGAGGGCTGTACTCTTATGTTGTATATAAGAAGGACAGAAGAATCTTATTGTTTGAATGCCTTTTGCTTGTCTAAAGCAGTATCTACTTCCTGTTTTATTGGGGATTTGTTTGTTCTTTCCTTGGTGGCATTTGAAGGGGAGGTGTTCTGTTAATTCATTACTGGAAAGAGCTGTTATTCTTTGTAAGGTTAATTATTTTTCATTCTCTCCATGAATATGTAAGTTGGGGACATCTCAGAACCAGAGGGGGATGCACTTAAGGGTTCCTCATGTTAGCTGCATTCTGAAATATTCCCATTCATGCATAATGGAAGGTATTTGATATTAGCCTTGCTGTCAGAAGTGAGTGTTGCAGTGCTTGAGAAGAACCTGCAAAAAAGAAAAACCAAGGAATGTATTTTCTTGAAGGGACATTGAAAGTGGCATGGGTAAGAGCCTCATGTAACACCTCTTGCAGTGATGTTATAGCCACCACCCAGCAGATAAGCATGATTGTAGTGCTGTTGGGGTAATGTGGCTAAGAATGTGAGCTGGGAGCCTCCATTTCAGATCTCACTGCAGCTGTGCATTCATTGAGCAAATCACTACATCAGTGTATATTAGCAAAAAAAGGGACTAAAACACATCCACACCACATACACACATGGGTGTTCTAAGGATTATTGAGATTATGTATGTCAAACATTTTGAAAACATTGAAGCACTGCATGAATACTAAATATTATTAATAAACCTGGTTGTTGCATTTATACTAGAAGAATAATCACAGTTCCCCAGCAACTCATGAGTAGTTTGGATGTTGGGGAATTGTGATTGCCTAGCAATAAGAAGTCTTGCTGAGGTGTTATCATCTGGATTGTGTGCAAGAAATGGGCAATGGTTGTGCAGATTCCTGATGCAAACCAAAGCATCTGGAAAGCTGCTTATGTATTTGTTTCATAGCTGGTAGCTATAGGTGCAAGAAATACGCATTTGATTTTGTAGTTTGCTGCCCTGGCAATAAGCAGTCTTCCTGTGAATACCCTACCTCCTTAATTTTGCTTAGAGGCATTGTTAAATTATGAAAGGATTTATGCAACAAAGAGAGAAATTCTGTTCCATGGCTCTTATGGAGAAAGATCCCTGCCTGTTATAGAGAAAGATTAAGGAAATTAGAAGAAACTGTCTAGGGTAGTATAAATGTCTAAGGGCCAGTGGAGGAATTATTTAGTGTGGCCTGAATAGATAAGAATAGGACTGAAATTTAAAAAGAGGAGACAAACCTATATAATGTAAATCACAGAATCCTAGAGTTGGAAGGGACCTCTGGGGTCATCTGGTCCAACCCCCTGCACAATGCAGGAAACTCACAAATACCTCCCACCCACACCCCCAGTGACCCTAGTCTATGCCCAGAAGAGGGCAACCCCCCCCCCCGTATAGAAATATTCTTTCTGAATTCTCATGCCTTCTTCCTGTGATGACATTCTGTGTGTCTTTTTCCTGCTGCAGGCCAGATGGCCTAGTGTGATTTCTGTCACTTGACCAGATGGCTGAACCACCAAATAGCCATGCCATATAATCATGCCAGATACCCACATTCCTTAACACCTCTCTGCTGAGGGCCAGACTGGGAGGCTCCTCTTGTATGGCCTACATCAGCCATGTCACGTATGCAATGGAGAAAGCTGGAAGTTGGATCACCTGGCTGCAGGCAGGGCCTCTAACTTCTTAGCCAATCGCTACACACCTGATGTTGGCCGCTATGGCAACCAGAAATTGGGCACACACCCCTGCTGTTCGTGATTAGCTGATGGCCACAGCTGATGGTGACTGGCATGGGGGTATAACTCTATGGTTCTTTAGGGAAGAGCTCTCTTGCTCCTGGGAACCTGATTTTTGAAACAAAGAGCTTCTTTGTGAACTGATTGCCGGTTGCCAACCTTCTGTTACCGTGGTTCTGTATCTCTGAGCAGTCCTGGACTATCTACCTGCACAAGATGAGATTTCTTTTCAAAATCCCTTGGTGCCAACCTGTACTGTTATGCACTGGACAATCTTGCACTACCTGATGCCATACTTAACTCGGTAACTATGGTTATTATTAATGTGCAGTAAGGTCAAATAGCCATAGGTTGTTATTATTTTTGTATCCTCTATCAGTCTCTTGTTATGCTTTGCCCTGAATAAAGATCATTCATATTTGTAATTGTCTCTGATACGGTAATTGAGCTCCAGGGCTAAATCTCATGTCTAAGCGCTGCCCACAGAGCTACCACTGTGAGAGTACTTGTGTACACCTCTGAGTTAGAGTTGCTGATGTGTTAAGTCCCAGATGCCAGCTGAGAGATTGAATCTCTGCTCTTAGGCTGGGTGGAGACCCCTTGGAAGAGATTCTGGTGGCAAACTGTTGTGAATTCTAGAGAGAGTACAGACTATCTCGTGGATTTTGTTTCAGGTGCTGAAATATAGGGTTCCCTCTCACAGAGAAAGGCAATGGCAAAAAGGGTCCCCTGGGAACAGCATAAAAGTGTAATCCAAGGAATGTATCTGAAGACAGGGATTAGCAGCTGCCAAAAATGCCCCATCCCTTCCATTAGCAGGAATGATCAGGGAGATCAACCCACTTCTTAAGGAAACCAGGATCTCCACCTGTGACTAATGTGGGTTCTACCATTGAACTATCTGTAATTTTCTCTGTTGTTATAAAGATCCATTACAACTTTATGTTCTGATTGCTCTGCTCAGAGATTGTCTTATAATAGCATTAAGGGCTAATAGTTATCCTTCTCTATTGCAGTTATTCCTGACTCTCTGCGGGTGACCTCAGAAGCTCAGACCCTAAATAAAGTGCAGCACGATTCTCTGGAGCTGAGATGTGCAGTATCCAAGACTACTGTGCAGCACAGCCACGTTTCCATTGCCTGGTACCGGAAAAAAGCAGATGAGCCTGCTGTGGAGGTGGTCTCCCTCAGTCGAGATTTTGTATTGCATGCCGGAAGTGAGTACAGCCAGCGGCACGCCAGTGGAGATATCCGCCTGGATAAAGTAGGCGAGACTCTGTCCAAGCTTACGATCTACAACCTGCAGTCCTCTGATGAGGGCGAGTTTTACTGTGAGGCAGCGGAGTGGATTCAGGACCCTGATGGCACTTGGTATGCAATGACCCGCAAACGCTCAGAGGGCACCATGGTCTATGTGGAAGGAACTGGTTAGTATGTCAATTCCCCCCCCCCCCCCCAGCATAGCCGTTAATATTATCTTCTTGAGGAGGAATTTTGGGGTGTGAAAACGGGAGGGAGAGGCGAGCCAGTGTGAGTATAGTGGCTAGAGTACTGGACGAGGATCTGGGAGACCCAGGTTTGAATCCCCACTCTGCCGTGGTAGCTCACTGGATATCTGTGGGCCAGTAACAACAGCACACACTCCACCTAACCTAACTCACTTGGATACGTTATGTCTGAAATGCCATTAACTGAAGAAAAGATGCATTTACAAGCAAATGTAGCTCTTTGGCAACCAGCCTACTTGAAATAAATGATTTGGCAATCCCAAAGTATGACATCTGATGTAAATTGTGAATCTGTATTTGAGTGGGTGGAATGATCTTTTATTCAAAGGCAGAACTTAAATTTGTGACATTTGTAACTTTCTGATTTAGAATGTTAAAATAAATACAGCTTATGATCTTTTTGGTGACATTTTAAGGTTTTAACCCTTATATTTAGAGGGGGAATGCATTGTGTACCTTGGGAAGGTGGTTTAGTTTCCCTCTCCATGGCTTTATAGGTTCTGTGCAGTGTAAGTGGGAAACTTTTCCACTGAATGAAGCATTTATTTAATGCCTTTCTGCCCAATTAATATTTATATGTGAGTGTTAAACATTTAATATTCTGAGTTTTCTTAAATATAAAATGAAGGCTTTATCCTTCCTTTTCGTTATACTGAACAGTGTTTTGCCGTGTGTTGATGTTGTCCTTCTTGTATCTCTCTCTCTTTCTCTCTCTTAATGGTGGTATCCTCTTGCTTTGCCTATCAGTCAGTGCTCACATTAATTTTGGTAGGATTTGCAGTTTTGTTCAGTTTTCTTATTTTTAAATATTACTTTCCTGTCTCTTGATGTTTCCAGTGAGTGAAGATAAATTCGATATTTTGCCAGAATGTTAATCCAAGGCACATGGATAGAGTAATTCATAAAAATTGCAAAACTGGTGTACAGTTCAAACTTTGAATCAAGATATGCTTGCCAGGATGGGATAACCTCTCAATATGGCAGCATGAAACTAGTATACCTCTTTCCCCTTTCGTGGACAACTGATATGCATCTGATAAGCAGTTGTGCCTTAATTAATTTGCACCAAACACTTATTTCTGCCTGTGCATAGACTTGGGCATACAAATGTCACAGAGGCATTAGCATTTGATGAAGCAGTTACAGTCACAGGGGAAGGAAATCAACTTGTACATCTTGAAAAGGAACACAGAGATGTCTCCTTGCCTGTTCAAGTGATCAAGTTAGGGTTTTCAGTGTGTTCATTCCTGTGATGCTGTTTCATTTGGGTGTGTGCATGCATGTGTGTGTGTCTTCTGTCTCTTTAGATATGGATATCAACGTCCGGCTAGAGACAGAGAAGCGGACATACACAGTGGGTGAACCAGTGGAGTTCCGGTGTATTTTGGAGGTACAGAATGTTGCCAAGAGATACTTCTCCATCTCATGGGCCTTCAACAGCTCCCTGATTGCTAGTTTTGGGGCTAATGCTGTGCCAGTGCTTAACAGCGAGTTTGCCCAGCGTGAAGCTTTGGGCCAACTGAAAGTGTCCAAAGAGAGTGACAGTGTCTATATCCTGAAAATCTACCAACTCCGCCTAGAAGACAGTGGAAAGTACAACTGTCGAGTGACAGAACGCTTGAAGACATCAACTGGTGAATTTATTGATGGAGAGAGCAAACGGCCAAAGAACACACCCATCACAGTACTGCCCCTTAGTAAGCAGAGGTTTTGGGTACTCCTCCTCAGCATGTGGGGTTGTGGGGAGGGGGCAGGGCAGGGCACGGGTATGCAAAACATCATCGGTTCATGGGGTTTACTTCTCCATGGCCATTACTGAATGAAATTTTCAGAGGAAGCTGAGACACATTTAATTAGATTTCCATGCCACTTTTACTCAGAAAGCTCAAAGTGTCTTAAATCAGATAAACTCATAAAAACTCACAACGCAGATTGCTGGCAATCAAAATAAAAAATGCAGATCTTTTAATGCAAATCAACCGTATGAAGAATTTAAACAAGATTTAATTAGAATTTAAAGAAAATTTTAAATTTTAATAGAATTCTATATATTTATATAGAATTAAATTTTAAATTTAAATTAAAGAATTTAAACAGTATATTTCTAATATTGTCATATAAATTAAAGAATTTAAATAGTATATTTCTAATATTGTCATATACATTCACTTGAAGGACTTGGTAAAGTGCGTTGCATTGCTCTGTGAAGAATCGAAAGACTTGGACTGCAACAGTAAGCACAGTTTTTCTGAGTTAGGTTTGATCTGGTAAGGTTTGTATGATACTGCACATTCTCCCTCTGAGAGGAGGACATCTTGCTGGGTGTTTCCCACCCTATACTTAGGGAGGCAGGAACTAAACTTCACTTCCTGTCCTCTTGGTGGGACACACCCCTTCAGCTCAGTTTTGTTCCTGCCTCGATAGGGAGAGCAGCACGAAGTTGGCACTCGTGCCTTTGGTTTCATTTTCGATTCTTTCTCCTCCTCTTCCTCTGACATCTCTCTCCTCTCTTGCCTACACTAGTATCTCCTTTACTCTACTCCCTTTCTCCGGCAATCCTCTGCCCATCCGATGCCCGGCTGGAGCATGTCGGAACAGGATGGCTCAGATGGCTTCCTTTCGGGGGAAGAGAGAGAGACAACCCTCCGCCCTGAAGAGCTAAACGAACAAAGGAAAAGCTGCGGCTTCTTCCTCAGCCACCGCGAAGAGCTTAACAGCGCCAAAAGAAAAGCGCGCCAAAAAGCAGCTGCCTCCTCTGAACCCGGAGCACGCAGCGGGCGGCTTTCGCTGCTTCCATAAGCCAGGCAACAGAGGCTACCAATGTCTCCCACATTCCTAACGCCCAAACTGTGCCGGAGGTCCCCAGTCAAGCACCTGATACGCCAGTGGGGCTACCTGTGAGTAACCCCGAAAGGGGCAGTAGCGCGATTTTTACACCCGAAATTATGATGGCGTTTAGACAGGCTATGAAAGAGGAAATTACCAACTTCCATTGGGGTTCCTCCACGAGGGATGGGGGTCAAGACCCCTCACATTCCTGCCCAGGCCATCTTGCTCAGGGGGGACCCAGTCTACCATTATCCTGAGGAACATAGACCTCACTAGTCCACCAAGGCTGCTAGAAAGGATTGCTTCTCTGCTATGCCTGACTACCGTGCCTGGAATCCTTCACAAGCTGAGGATAGTGAGTTGGGAGATACGGAGGAAGGAGAATTCCTACCTGATGAGGAGGAGGAAGATGAGATGGAAGTCCCTGAACATTCTATGAGGTTTTTCAAGTATGAGGACTATCAATATTTGCTTAAAAATACCTTGTCTGCCTTAGAGCTACAACCTAAGCCAAAACCAGATGATCCTAGTGGCTCTGATGACTTTAGACCCAGAGGAAGTAAGGACTACTTTCCCAGAACTCCTGGAACACAGAAAGTCTTTCCCTTTCCTGAGTTCTTAGAAAAACAGCTAGTAAAGGAGTGGGCCAAGCCTATGGCTAACAAACACTGCCCCCCTAATGTTAAGAAATTGTATACTTTACCTGACTTTACTGATAAGCGCTTGCAGGTCCCTCTGGTGGATGCTCCAAAAACTGTGCTCCAGACTTCAGGATTGCTCTCGGAGGATGGAGAAGGCATGGTGAGAGACAGCCTGGATAGAAAAGCCGAATTTGCGCTGAGAAAAGCCCACGAGGCCACTGCCATGGCCATTAGGGCCTCAGCCACCCCCACTGTTGTTGCGAGCGCTTCCATGGTCTGGTCTAAAAAGATGGTACAACTCATCTCTAACGCGTCTGGCAGAGGGTGCCAATAGGCTCCTGCAGGCCTCTTCATTTTCAGCAGATGCCACCTTGGATGCCAAGATCTTTTCTTCCAGAGCTCTGGCCTCCACAGTAGCAGCAAGAAGAATCCTCTGGCTCCGGACGTGACAGGCGGACCTACACGCAAATACTATTGTTACTGCTTACCCTTTTCAGGGTGATCGTTTATTTGGCAATTCTTTAGACAAGATTCTCATCGAGACTAAAGATAAGAAAAAAGCTATGTTCAAGTCTCTGGGCAGATCAGACTACAGGAGCTCCGGAAATGTCTCCTTTTGTGGCCAAAGACCCTCCTACACATTCAATAGAGATAGTAGGTCTAATTGGGGAACCAACAGACAGAACTTTCGAACAAATCCCCTTCACATTCGATCAGGCAAGTACTTCTCTCCCAGAGATGACAAATCTGGAAGAGACAACAAAGCTCCCAAAGCATGACTATGCTTCAGCTCTGGTGGGGGGACGCCTACTATTGTTCCATCAACAATGGGTCCACTCAAACGCAGACAACTGGTCATGAGAAGTTACCTCCAAAGGCTACTCCATCGAGCTCCAGATGAATCCACCAGATCGATATGTCTCCTCACCGACTGCCAAAGACCCAAATAAGATGCTCAGAACCATGTACGCTATACAACACATTTACAACATTCGGGCCATAGAGCCAGTTCCTCCTTCCGAGAGGGGCCATGGAGTGTACTCGATATTCTTCACGGTTCCAAAAATAAATGGCAGCTGGACGGCCATCCTGGACTTAAAATTTCTAAACAAGTTTGTGAAACTAAGACATTTCCGAATGGAAACCCTTCAATCCATCATGGAGGCCCTCCAACTGGGGGAGCTCCTGACATCTATCGACCTCACAGAGGCATACCTCCATGTGTCCATTTGCATCGGACACAGACGTTTCCTGAGATTCTGTGTCAACGGTCAACACTGGCAATTCATAGCCCTGCCCTTCAGCCCCTCTACCGCCCCAAGGGTATTTTCCAAGATGCTAATACACCCCATTGTCTTGTTACGGGAAAAGGGGGTCCATGTCCACCCAATACTGGACGATCTACTGATCCGCTCCGAATCCCATCTCAAGTCTCTCCAGGACATCAAGGAAACCATCAGTTGCCTGCAGGCTCACGGATTTCTAGTCAATCTGGAGAAAAGCTGTCTGATTCCATCTCAGTCATTGGAACACCTAGGGGTCATCATAGACATGACACAGAACTGCTGGTTTCTGCCCAGTTCCAAGGCAGAAAAGATAAATCTGATTTGTCGGCAGGTCATCAAGAGCAAGCAATCCTCTTTGATGACTCTCACCAAACTGATGGGGTTATTCATTTCCTGCATCGACATGGTGCCATGGACCCACATGCATGCGAGACCTCTCCAACAACTCCTGCAGCCTCACCAAGTCAGGATTATGAGGCGAGAGGATCTTCCCATCAGATTGTCCTATCAGGTGAAGACCAGACTATCCTGGTGGACCAGCATGCGAAATCTGAGACGTGGCTGGGTGTACCACACCGAAGATTGGAAACAAATTGTCACCGATGCCAGCCTTCAGGGTTGGGGTGCTGTCCTGGACAATACCCCAGTGCAGGGTCAGTGGTCCAAAGAGGAAAGGAGCTTACCTATAAATCTTTTAGAGCTGAGAGCTATCAGGCTAGCTCTGATACACTTCCAACCCCAGATTGCCAGGCAACACGTGTTGATCAGGACGGACAACATCTTTGTGAAGGCGTATATCAACATCTTTGTGAAGGCGTATATCTTCACGACTTCACTGGGAAGCCTCCAGGCTGCTGAAGTGGGCAGAACTCAACATAGCCTACGTCAAGGCCGGGCATGTGAAGGGAGTCCTGAACACCAAAGCGGATTGACTCAGTCCCTAAAGCAGGATCTGTTTCAAATCATCATGGAACATTTCGGTCACCCAGTAGTGGACCTGTTTGCATCCCCACTCAATTTCAGGGTCCAGCGGTTCTTCACCAGATTCTACCACTGGGAAGCGGAAGCAACCGACGCATTGATGTCTCAGTGGCCTCCCAGACTTCTGTTTGCATACCCACCAAGTCCAGTTCTCCCAAGGCTTCTACGGAAGATATGGGAACAAAAGGCAGACATCATAGTGGTGGCTCCTTACTGGCCAAGGAGGCCATGGTTTTCCGAACTTCAACGTCTGAGATGGACCAAGAGGAAGAATATCGACCCTCTTAAGTCTCACATTCAGAATATCCTAGCCTTCCTTCAAGATGGGCATGATTCCAGCCTAAAGGCATCAACATTACGCAGACAAGTGACGGCCCTATCCACGGTCCTACCTACCTTTAAGGGCTGGGGCTTATCCAGACATCCACACATTCGTCTCAGAGCTCGGTGTTCTTTCCACTAACCCCAGGTTTTGTGCTTTTCACAAGGACAAAGTGGTGCTGATCACACACCCTACCTTTCAACCTAAAGTGAACTCTCGATTCCATAGATCACAGGAGCTCTGTCTCCCTTTGTTTTGTCCAAATCCGTCCCATCCGAAGGAAAAACTTTGGCACACATTGGATGTTCGCAGGGCTTTGAAGACCTATCTCCACCGTACTGGCAGCTTCAGGAAGTCAGAATCACTCTTTATTTCCATTTCTCCACCCAATAAGGGATGTAAAATGTCTAAGTCCACCATCAGCTCTGCGCTTAAGTCCTGTATCGCTGAGGCCTATAGGGCACAGAAGCTGGCATAACGGCTCACTCAATCCGAAGTGCAGCAACTAATGCAGCCTTTTCTAGCCAAGCCACAGTAGAAGAAATTTGCAAGGCAGCTACGTGGTCCTCCGTTTCCACGTTTATACGGCACTACAGGATTAATGTCTTTGACTCTGCTGACGCGGCCTTTGGACGGAGAGTCCTTCAACAGGTCCTGACAGAGGCCGACGATAACCCATCCGGATACTGAGGACACTGCTATGGGAGGTTCCAGCAAGATGTCCTCCTCTCAGAGGGAGAAAGGGCCATTGGTACTTACTACTTTCCCTTTTCTCATTCCTTTCTCTAACACTGTTCTCTCTTATGTAAAGAAGTCCTTCCTGTCTTCTTCGCTCCTTCTATGCTGATGGGTTGCAATTTTACAGTTAAGACGTGTTGATTCAGTTGTTTAAAGTTTGTTTCAGTTATTACTGCTGCTTGGAGTTCCCAAACTGAGCTGAAGGGGCGTGTCCCACCAAGAGAACAGGAAGTGAAGTTTAGTTCCAGCCTCCCTAAGGATAGGGTGGGAAACACCCAGCAAGATGTTCTCCTTATCTCAGAGGAGAAGGACCCTTCTCGGTAAGTACCAGTGGCCCTTTCTGTTTTCACCACTTGTCTTCAAAGCCCAGTCATAGCTTCTCCATTATATAGTGACAGCAGGAGGGTGCAGTTTCCAGTAGAGAATTGACAGGAGGGTGCTTTACCTTTCCTTCACCCGTCTCCCCCAGCCAAGGTTTTGGACCTGTGTTTGTGTTGGCACAATGGTCTGGAACCCTACTGAGGGAGATTGGAGGGAGAAAGTGATGGGTAAGAGAATGGTTAAGCATTTCTCCTCCAATATGACATTTCTCTGCTAATACTTTCATGTTCTTGACTCTGCTTTACAGTTAATAACTGGTGGCTGGGCTTTAAGGACTTGTAGTAAAGGAAGAACTTGTAGTTCTACCCTTAAACAGACCAGTAAGGAGTTCCACAGAGCACAACCAAAATAGCCTCTTACCTTCTTTCTTAAAGCTCAGATAATAGGGTTGGGATTGTTCAGCAGAGGCAATTCTGGACTGGTTTTAAGAGACTGGAGAGGTTGTAAGGGAAGAAGCAGTCCTTGTGGGATGATATGTGTAGGCTTTGAAACTCTTAAATATGTATATGCCCTTATGGGCTTGGAGAATGCTGTTCTGATACCATGAGCCTTTCACGGTACCATGCCTTTCACGGTATTTTTTTTTTTGCCTCATCCTCTCCTGTACAATCTTTGAGCAGTTTACAGTAAACCATTCCACAATAAACATTCACTAAAACACAACTAAACATTCAAATAACACCGGCCAGTGAAATACAATAAAAATCATAAAACATTAATAGTATAAATTTAAAAATTCCTATATAAATAAACAAATTCCCAAGGCAGGAATGAATATGTGTGCAAAAAAAGGAGAAATAGAGATATTTAGCCAACTAAATTTCTGGCCCTTAGAGAGACAATGGCAAAGGCTCGCCCAGGTCAATTTGAGTTCATTGCCTCAGAAACCCAGCTGTCTACCTGACTTCCTTAATCTCTGTGTTTTACAGTGTAATCCTATGCAAAGTTACCCCATTTGAAGGCTATTGATTTAGGGCAGTGCCCGTGGCTGAGTGCTGCAATGCATGCATGCAGCAAAGGGAAGTAATTAATAACAGAAATATTTGAGTAAGAGGAGTCAGGTCTCTGATTCATTAATACTTTTGTCTTGCTCTGTCTTCAATTCAGGCAATTTTTCTAATATAGCAAATCAGAAGTGTTGTCAAAGGAAGCATAAAATATTTCTAGAACAGGACAGAAGTTGAAGGGAAGGTACCATACAAATTTACCTCTGGTTTCTCAGCAGCTGAAAACAATGTGGTGTACTTCAAGAACAATACAATAAAGGCATAAGTTAAGGAGCAAAATGAACCCACTGTCTTTTAGCATGGGCTACAATTGACCAGAAGCTGGCAGCATAATTTGCCTTGCCTGGATTCTGCTGTATTTTAGATTTATATCTGAAATGAAATCTGAAAACAGTTGTTGATACTTGCTTATCCCAAGTTAGATTACTGTGCATAGCAACTGTGGTGAAACTTTTGAGTTGTAACTCTGTTAGGAATATATTTAAATTCTTCTGAAAAGTAAGATGACAAATCTAATCAAGTGATACTTAATTTTCGTAGAAGTGAAAGTGTCAGCCACTTAACTGGGGGAAAGATATGATCTGCAACAGAAACGGAAGGGCTGTGTGGGGTAGACACATGACGGGCAATGAAAAAGGGTACAACCGTATAAGGCACAGAGATTCCATATCCCAAATATCAGAGACTTTGAAGACCTTTGAAACACATCCATAATTTCTAGAAACCCACTTGTATTGCAAGTGGAAGCAGATTTCTCTAGAATCTCCAGTAGCTGTTAAAATTGGCATCAGTAACAGCAGTCCATACACAACTGTGCAGTTGTACAAGGCACAATACTTCACACATCTATCTCATGGTCCATGTTTTTCCACACAATTACTCCTAAAATATTCCTAGTACGTGATTATGGGTGAGTGGAGACACAACATATACAGGTACACTTACAGTGCAGTCTAGTGCAGAGTTACTCCAGTCTAAGGACTGCACTGTCAGTGAGCTACTTCTGCCACTGCAGTGACACTTCTTGATGCTACCATAACTGGAAATTGCTTACTGGGTGTATCCATCTGCTGCCATAAAGTCTTGAGCATGAGCAGATTTGGGAACCTCTATGTAAGGAAAAATGGCCAATGAAGACATGTGAGAATTGCTCTACACAACCTTAACTGTAACCACACACTCTGTCTCTTCTCTGTTGCAGAAACCAATATTTCAGTGGAGGTGACCAACAATGCCCCCAGTGTTCTAGAAGGAGAGAGCCTACGATTTGGTTGTAATGTGCGCACAGGGTTTAGACCCCAGAACCGTCTTTCTGTCACTTGGCAACTTGTGGACAAACAGAATCGTCGCAGTGACATTGTGCAGCTGGATCGGGAGGGTACCCTTCATCCAGGCCCTTCTTACATAGAGCGCAGCAGCTACGGTGGGATCCAGATGGAGCAGATACGGCCTGGGTCCTTCACGCTTGAAATCTTCAACAGCCTCAAAGCAGATGAGGGCCATTATGAGTGTCGCATCACAGAGTGGACACGACGGCTGGATGGGGAGTGGCAGATGATTGGGGAGCGGCACAACAGCTCTGCAGTATCCATCAATGCACTGGGTAAGCACCTTTTAGGTATGTAGAACACTAGTACGTGTAGCGTGTTCACATACCTTATCTTCTGTGAAGTCTTTAATTCCATGCATTTAGACATCACTATTGTCTTGGTTGGAGAGATAATTGAAACTACTCTGGTGACTGTGAAAATACAGGGAGATTACTCCTTTCTAATCTTGAGCACGCGTCTCTTCTCAGACCCACACTTATTGTCTTAGACACGCAGGGGCAGTACCAGATGTTACAAGAAACACAGAGCTGCTGCTGCTCAGGGTCTTTCTTCCATTTTTGCATGCCATGATGGTGTGACTGGCATTCTTTGTCTCGTGGCTGTAAAGTCACTTGGTCTAAAATCTGAGAAAAGGCCTTGTCCATTCCCTAGGATGCTGGGAAACTGGAAAAACATAAAGGTGCCACTGGACTCAAACTTTGTTCTGGAAAAACTCTTAACAATGTTATGTTGGACGTATGATTTAAAGAGTTATTGTGGTGTTTTCCTAAGAGGTTAAGCACCATAGTTTGCACAACAGGCAAGTGAGTGGTTGTGTTTACCCTGATTTGAAGTTCCAGTTCAGATGACTGCCAGAGGCATAGTCCAGAGACACATCCAGAGAGTGGTCTGGGAAAGACACATTACACAGTAAATACTGCTTAATTTCAATAAGTCTGGCCCTGTAAGCTGCCTTACGCTGCCTGCGAACCATTACGTAAGCCCTACTGAGCACTTTGGAGAACGAGAACAGTATGTTAAGTATAATTAATAAAACAAGAATGCCAGCACCTCCTTAAATTATTCTTGCTCAGTTCTGTTAGGTATTCCCCAGGAGAAGCATTTTTACTGTGTCAGCTGATGCAAGAAGTGTGGAATGAGATGTTGGAAAGTTTCCACTCTGGGAAACTCTAGAACTTTTACAATGCCTCAAGGGGTGGAGAGTGGCAGCTTCATCTCTGAGAGGGGGCTGCCCCTTTAGCCATCATTTGGCAGCAGTCCTTCATATATGGAGACCTCAGGCAGCCACTTGGCCCTCAGTTTCATTCATTTGCCGTCACTGTACAGTGTTACAGTGAATTCCTGGTTTTTTGTGTGCAGAAAGTTCTTCGGAAATTAATGTAGGTGTGAGTTGTCGAAGGTCAGGGCTGCCTGAGAAGACACATGCATCTGAATTCTATAACAGAAAAAAGGAAGATCTCTTCTACATTCTCAGTCTCCAGGTGCTGGGTCTGAAATGTGCCCTGGTCTGTGCCTGGTGATCCCTTTGCTAGGTTGGCAGTGACCACATTGTTTGTACTTTCTACTAATAGTGTAGTAGTGAAAGAGGGAGAATGTCCTCTCTTCTCCCTCCACTGGCTTCCTCCCCTTCTCCTGTATAATCATTAAACACATTTCCAAAATGCTTTAATCCCAAAGATTGACCTGTTTTTTGCTGTAATTACATGGGCCGGAGCTCTGCCGTGGTGACGTCCTTTGATGATTAGAATCCCTGAGCCCCTTGCTGGAAAAGTGCAGAGATCTCGGTTGCAGCTCTGAGGCAAGGCTGGCAGGCAAAAATTAATCTGCTCACTACAATTAATGTCCCGGTTGCCTGGCATTGTTAATTAATACCTTCTAGCCTTTCAGGTCAGGAGGTGCTGTCTTCCTGAGCCACATAGGCCCAGGGGCTACTACCTTAATGCTGTCTTGCATGGTCAAACAGAATTGCCCCGTGGCCTCCAATTGCATGGAAGGTTGCTACAGGAAATTATTCTGAGCCACTTTATGGTTTTTATTATAGGAGATTGTATTAATGGGGTTTTTTATGATATGTGCAAGCTTATCACACAGTCCCAAAAGCCTCATTAATGGTTTTGCAGAATCTGCATGTGTTGTATGTCAGGCAGTATTGTGGAGGAAAACCAACAAGTAGTATCATTTGGTGTATGTTTGCGCTGAAAGTATTTTTGGTGTTACGTGGCATTTTAATAAATTTATTTTTCAATTTTCATTTTTTTTCTCACAAAGCAAAAGCTCACTGGGGCAAAATATGCCATATTCCATCGTTTGTTTATCTAAGAGAAGTGGGCTAAATGGTTTATCTTGTTTCATCTGCCAGTGAGTTCTGCAGTCTTGGTCTGATTCCTGAGAAGGTTTTTGCCCTTTAAGATCCTTGCCTTCTCCTAACTCCGTCTTTATAACACAAGATGTGTCCCATCTCCCTTCCTGAAACTGTTCTTGTAGTGTGAAGGGTAATGAAGTGGGGAGACAAGCAGACTTTACTGCATGGCAGATTGAAGTATTTGCCCCCCCCCCCCATGCTGTAGAAAGTATTCCCATTTGAGTGGTGGAGGTAAAACAGGATAGCTGGAATAAAGTTTTTAATTAGGTTTTCCCAAAGCTTGAACCAAGCTGAGGATGTCAGGGTTGGTCAGAAGAATTTTGATGGGCCCCTGCTACTCCCCCAGAGTGCTTGTGCCCCAAAATGAGATGTAGGCAAACTATTTTACAGGGGCGTTTTCCCCCTATCCCTATGTTAAATTTCTTTTACAGTGCAATCCTAAACAGAGTTACAGCCATCTTAAGTCAATTTAAACCAGTGGGCTCAGAAGGATATAACTCTTCTCAGGATTGCACTTTAAATGTATGGATTTAGTTACTGAGACCAAGAGCTGACTAATCAGTTTTCTGCATGTGTGGACTAATGTATTTCAGTTATAAAAATCTTAACTTTTTGTCTGTCTGTCCATTTGCTTTTGGTAGATGCCGGCTTTGCAGTTACAGCCATCTCCCGCACCCCCGGAGTGACCTATAATGAGTCATTTGATTTGCAGTGCATCATCAAACCACATTACCCATCTTGGGTCCCGGTGTCAGTGACGTGGCGTTTTCAGCCAGCAGGCAGCACAGAATTTCACGATCTGGTCACCTTTACTCGGGATGGAGGTGTTCAGTGGGGTGATAAGTATAGCGGGTTCCGAACTCGAACAGCTATTGAGAAAGCAGAATCCAGTAACAATGTACGCCTCAGCATTAGCAGGGCCAGTGACACAGAAGCAGGCAAGTACCAATGTGTGGCGGAGCTCTGGCGGAAGAACTATAACAGCAGCTGGACACGACTGGCAGACAGAACCTCAAATCTCCTGGAAATCAGGGTTTTGCGGCCTGGTAAGTATCCTGTTGGCATGCTACCAAGGAATTGCCTAATACAGAGGCTTTTCAGTAAGGGGCACCTGCTGCTTGAAGAGAGTGAAATTATTCATGTCTTTACAGTGTTTG